>NC_056741.1:1991318437-1991443437 GCF_019279795.1 Protopterus annectens
ATCACATTTATAATACAGATAAGATAAAGTAAGATATAGAAAGATATAAAAAAAGGGGGTATAGTTGGAGTTTTACGTGTCTTAAATGTAGGTTGTTACATGGTTTGCAAGATAATGACCTTGTGTTGACTGAGAAATAATTCCCAATGTTTGGGACCTAGAATAAAGAAGTAGTGGCTGGTACAATACAGTTTGAATTTGGGGGTTTGTATTAGCAGACCACTGTGGGCTTGCTCTCTAAGACTGTAGGAGAATACTCTGAAAGTGAGTTTGAGGCTAAGGAAAAAGGAATTTGCAATAAAGAGGCTTAAATAATTGAGAACCAAGTGGGAGGTTAGTTCTTTAATGGATAGCCACATTGCTGTTTCAGTAGGTTTACAGTGATGATCAAACTTCGCATAGAGTGTAATAAATCTGCATAATTTGTTGGCAAAGGATTGACTAGTGTTGATGTTATTTATGGAGTTAGCTGCAATTAAGGGAAAGCCACATTCCATCAAGAGTAGGATTCTCTTGCTTATGGTGGGGTTGATTTTCCTGGCCCAAAATAACAAGCTGTGTTTTGTGTCTTTTCTTTATCAGAATGAGTTGAAAACTAAGTGACGTGATGAGACTTATACCTCATTATTTTTAATTGAGGGGTTTATCTTCGATGGACAAATTAAGATCTATAGTTATTAGTGAGATCATTAAAACTTGTTTTCTAAAGGGAGTACATTTTGTTTTTGTAGAGCTTAAGAGCTAGGTGGCACCTGCTGCTGTAAATCCTCTTTGAGTGAGAGAAAATCAGACTGTAATTCTTGATGCAGTGATTGAAGAGATGGACTAGTATGTAATACTACCATGTCTTCAGCATAGAGTTAAAAAGAAGGAAGATGTGTAAGTCAGACGTGAATCTGTTAAAGGAAAAGACTAATTAACAAGCGAGGCCTCTGGACTGTGGAGGAATACCTGAGAAATGGGGCTTCGGAAGATGTAGAGGAGCCAATTTGTTGCATAGTTTTGGAACTAGGAGGGTGGCTACATCAGAACTGGTACAATTATGAAGCATGTAGTTTATAAGGATGAAGTGGACCACCAGGCTGAAAGCCCCTTTGTTAGGTTAACAGAGAGAACTTGAGTAAGCTTAACTTTTGCATGCTTAGAAGTATCTTATTTATTAGGGTCCAGAGTGCTGCCACAATGATGCAATCTGACCAGACGCTCTGTTTAATAGACAGGAGGTTATAGCGTGTTTTTTTTTTTCTTCTTCCTAGGAAGGATATGGGAAAACCCCCTTTTTACAGCAATCTTGCACATGTAGAGAATCTGCCAAACCCAGTAAACTAAACTTTGAAAAGAAAAAAAAATTATTAAAACACGCCCACCAACTGTTAACCCTACAAATACAGTCAAAAGGAAATCTCAACAACCAAAAATACAAACACGCAGTTAAATCTTTCATTAAAAACACATATAGAAATAGCTATTACTAAAATCAAAAACACCCGACCACATCCAGAAATAAACTAGACATTTGATTAGCATACCACATAAAATGCATTTAGTCTGGCAAAGACTTCAACTTAACTTGGCAGTTACTTCCCACTGTAATACAGCATAGCAGACTTTGAGAAGTGTAAGCAAACTGATGACAAAATTAGTTTTTTGCTTTAAAACATGTAGTTAACATGTAAGAATGTTGCAATGGTAAGCATGTTCAGCTTACATCTTTTTAAACATTTTGTGATGATGTGTTGGATCCAGTGCAACTTGTTAAATTGAATTTGAAGTATATCATACCTTGTTAATTTTTTATTGATCAATGGCTGTTGACCATTAATTCTATCCTCTATCAGACATGCACATTTGTTCACCTACACAGGAATTTCATCTTTGATCAGGATGAGCGCTATCTAGATAGGACTATCATTGAGGCAGCCATTCGAGTACACTCTGCCTTCACCTGCACCCCCACATCTGCTAACAGTGTCTCAGAGGCGAGCACTCCTCACTGTGACCTGACACATCTGGCTTATACAGTGTACCAGAATTCATATGTGACCTTATCCTTTTGACCTGGTAGTTACCAAGGGATCTTATCCCATGAGCTTTGTGAATCTGGCTTATTTTCCTAGTCGAGGGCCTAAAGGTTTTCTTGAGGATTCCAAAAAAGGTTTTCTTACCTGTCAAGCCCCAGGTGGCAAACACTCTGTCCAGTTAGTGTCTCCTCATCATTCTGGACATATGCTGTGGAGGGCCTTTCATACTCCAACCTCATCACCTACTGGTAATGTAGGTACTGCATCACGTCAAGGAATCCATTTGTCCTTCCCCCACAGACATCTGCTTGGGTTCCACGTTAACACCTCCGGAAGGCCACTAGCACTGACTTGCAAATTCAGGGCTGCGTCTCCTCAGTCAGCAGCTTTCATGCAAGCCACCAGTTGTGCTGGAACACTGCCATACCAGGAACTACCTCCTTCTAACCCCCCCCCAAAAATGGGCACGCTGATCCTGTTGCTCACTCGCATCCCACCCCTGTGACTCTTCAGCACCTGTACCACCTACTCAAATTTAGGATAGTTAGGGATTCACCCCTGTAACACCGTAGGGTTGGCCAGTTTTTACCCATTAGTGTCTTCATTACATAGTGGTCATCCCTGATTGAAAAAAAAGAGGATGTGGAGAAACAAACCACAAAAGGAGAGGTCTAGCAGGTAAAACATTCAATTAAAACTTAAGTCATGGGTTAATTACCTAAAATGTTTAATTTTTCAATATAGGTTTTATGTTATTTACAACATTCAATCCAGGGATTTTATCTGCCATTAATTAATTTATCCAGCATTATTCCCCACACTTTGTTTTTAATATCATATCAACTCCCCTGCAATTACAAGGTATATATTGAGCACCATAAATTTAAAATCGTGGGTAGCATCTTTTCACTTAGTTTATAAAGAGCATTACTGTCCACCTTCCTCTGTATTTCAGATAGGTGGTCATAAATTCTTTCTTTTAACTTCCTGTTCATCTTGCAGACATAGGTAATTAACTCATTATTTTTAAGTTTTAATTGAATGTTTTTATTGAATAATTATATGATTATTGTTGCAGAGTATTTAAGATGAGAGCTGCTTATTCAATGTTCTACAGCTTGAGAAAGTGTTTTGAGAATGCCTGTGTGCTTGTTGATTTATAATATAATATGTTGTTCCTTCAGCCAGATTGCATTGGAATTTGCTTTATGTTTATACTTGGATCGGGTTTACCTGCTAGAGCTCTCCTTTTGTGTTTTTTTTTTTTTGCTTCATTGTAGAAGTGCTCGCAGGATATGGAGAATAACTCTGAAAATGTCCATTCACCTTCACTGTTCACACAAAGAGTCAATGGAGGACATCAGTTACAGAAAAGACTTTTTCTGGTATTTTAGATGTCAAGGAGAATCCACTACTTACATTCGCATCAAATTGTTTGTGAAACATAGTTAAAGAACAATGACTGGAAACCAGTTCTGTCAGGGTATAAATGTTTTTACTGTAACAGACATTCTAATAAAAAAATCAGGTGGAGGTGTTATGATAGGGATTAAAGATAGCTATGAGACCTGTGATTATTACATGTTCAATGATAACACCAACACTATAGACTGTGTAACTGTGACAATAAAGACAACCCTAGAACATATAACAGGTGTTGGAGTGTATAGACCACCAAAGTCAAGTGCAGGACCTAGAGGAATTCATACATTTCTTGCATGAAACACAGGAGGGAAGAATAATAATAGCTGGGGACTTAAATTTACCAGAAACAGACTGGAATAATATTGATTCTACGTTACTAAGGAAATTATTCCCAGCATATATTCAGGAACAACAATTGCTTCAGATTGTAAAAAAAAAAAAAAAAAAAACTACCAGGGGATAGAACATACTAGAACATTGTTTGTGTTCCCAAGGAAGTTACTGTAACTTCAAGTCAAGTTTTACCATCATTGACGTGTGGTGATCATGTGGTTATAAAGGTTAATTTGTTGCCAGATAATTCTGCCAAACAGAAATCTAAGCCACTGCACAGAGGGTTAATTATAGATTATATGGAAGTAAAACTAACTGGAGTTAGGTGTTCAGTGGAAAAACTGCAGATGGAATGTGGAAAGTTTTGAAAGATAAATGGTTTGAGTGCAAAAAAATAAAAAACATGTTTAACATCAGGATCTAGGCATACAACATCAGGAGGATATACCTCCATAAGAACAAGATATCTGATTAAGGTGAGAGACAAAAAAAATATAAGAAATGGAAGAGAGATCGAACTACAACTTTGAAAACTGAAATAAACAAGGTGAACAAACAGATAAAGCATACTGTGAGACAAGATCAAGAAAGTTTTATATAAAGAAGCACTGAGTGCCACGAGCCACAGGAATAGATACAATGTTGGTGTATTTTAGTGCTTTTGGATTCAATAAAGTCTATTTCTGTGGCTCGTGGCTCCCAGTGCTTCTTATTTTTGCTGTGGTCAAATAGTTTTCGTTTGAGGCACGTTTTTTTTCCAGTTGCTTGGTTGGGAAAGTTTTATATAAAGATAGTAAGCATAATAGAAAACTTTTTTATAGATACATAAGATGTGGAACGAGTAAAGACACACACATTGATAAAACTGTATGCAGATTGTAAAATGTATTCTCAGACGCAACAGATTATAGATGTATTTACAAAATATTATGCAGAACAGTTTGGATCCACAAAAGGGGTGGTAAGTTGTCCTAGTGACATCCAGGTAACTCCAGATACTGGAATCAAATTAGATTATATTGAAAAAGAACTGCACAAACTGGATCCAAAGAAAGCACAGGGAGGATATGGAATTGGTAACAATGCCCTGAGAACACTTCAGCAAGAACTTTTACAGTATCATTATATCAATTATTCACTAGGTCATATAAATATGGGGAGATTCCTCAAGATTGGAGGCATGCACTTATTAAACCTGTTTTAAGGTAAAGGGGAGTAGGACAAACTCAGTCATACTGACAGTCTACTTTCATGTTGTGGAAAAATAATGGAGACGGTAATATTTGATAAGCTATTGTTAGAACTGGATAGGTTGGGACTTGAAACCATATATCAGCATGCATATGTTGAAACAGATCTATTAACACCTGTAACATGATCTATAACAATATAATAGCAGCTATGAATGAAAAATTGTGCTGTGATGTAATTTATATAGATTTAACTTCAGCATTTGACAGGGTCATACACATAACACTGATCAATAAATTAGTACAACTAGGTATTGATGTACTCTTGATAAGATGGTAGCTGCATGGCTTACAGATATGACATGGCAAGTATCATACAGCAACTGGACAGGCAAAATCCTTGGTTACAGTCAGGGAGTCCCACAAGGCTCTGTCCTAGGCCCTTACTTGTTTAGATTGCATCTTTCAGGCCTAATATTTTCATCTGAGGTGTTCTGCAGTTTATATGCAGATGACCAGAAATTGGGTAAACTGATTACATCTGTTACAGATAAGGCATGTCTGCAAAATAACTTGACTAAATTGACCATTTGGGAACAGGAGAATAACATGCTGATAAATACATCCATACAGTACTAAGCATATGAGATTTTGTAGGTATAAATTGAAAAGTGAATATTTAATATAGCACACAGTGATTGAAACTGTAGACTCATTTAAGGACCTGGGTATATGGGTAGATTCAGCTATGAGTTTTTCTAATCATATCAACCAATTGGTTAATGATAATTATAGAATTATAGGTTGTATAAAAAGATTTATAAAGTCTAGGAAATCAAAAATGATGAAGTAATTGTTTGTTAGTTACGTTAGACCCAAACGTGAGTATGGAATAACAATATGGAAACCCTGTAAGAAAGCAAGCATGAATAAACTGCAAAGAGTACAATGGAAATATACCAAGGGTGTCCATGTATGTGAAAATTTAAGTTATTATGAAAGACTAAAATATCTGAATTTGTACAGTGTCTCTTACAGATATCTAAGAGGAAATCTTATTCAGGTTTATAGGGTGTTTAGTGACAACTACCTCTGGGAATGTTTGGGGTTAACAAAAAGTACTAGAGAATAATCAGATAACCTGTGTAGAAGATTCTATAGAAATGAGAAGTGTACCAATTGGTTCTCTGACAGAGTAGCTGATGCATGGAACAGACTACCAAATTATATTAAAGCAAGTACTAGTTTAGATATTTTTAAGAACGGCCTGGATACTTATTATGGGAACAAATGTTTTGGTATATTGGGAAGCTAGAAGGGCATTAATGCCTGTGCTTGAAATATTTGTATGTATTTACCAAATTATCAAATTAGGAGACTAGTGTGGATAAATTAGAAATTATGGAACTGGAAGGTTCTCATATCTCTCGTGTAATACATTATGCATTCCTCATTTTGAGTCTTAAAGTCAGTGTTTATCACTCTTCCACATTAACAGGGTCTAGTGTACAGTCAATGCTAAGAATTTTTTTTAACTAATACCCATTATATAATAATAATGATTCATATTAATTCATTAGTATAAATTTTGTAAGTGTAAAGTAACACATTTTAACCATCTTGTGAGCTTCCTAGTTAAAGTTTAGTAAGCTGCTTTTTGGTGTTTCACATTTTGTCCATTTGTTCCATATAATGCGAGGTAGTGTTCCACTTTTTGTAGATGGAAGGTTGAGAGCTAAGGGCAGTCCTTCGAAACAAGCTAGGCAGGTTGTGAGTTATGCTAACCCTAGAAAAAATGGAAGTGACATGGTTTGAATGTAAATAAATATGTCAGAGGGAATAGAGAATGGTTTGTTCTGAGGTGTCATTAGGAGGGTGTTCACAAGTTAATTTATCTGGTCCTAAGACCATCGCGGATCACTGATTCAGATATACCAGAGTGAAATACCAAGTCCATCTATACATTTTTCTAAATTAGCCTTAATTTATTTATATTGCATGATTAAAAATTGGAAGTTTGTTCCATAAAGCAGCAGCTTTAATAGACAGGAATGATGATTTAAAGTTGATTTGTATCTAGGTATATTGAATTTTAACTCTCTGAGCTTGAGTTTGGGTATGCTATGACATTGCAATATCCAGCAAAGATTGTAAATGTTAAAGGTATGTATTTCCTGTAAGAGAATTTGAACGAGTATAAATAATTGCAAAAGAACATACATGCGGTTCATTGTTGCTTTAAGCATCATAGAATGCTTTGATCCAGTGGCCCCTTCACCTTTTTATCTGAAAGTCATGTTCCCTAGAATTCCCACTCTTGACTGATAATCCTCACCATTCATGTTTTCCCATCCTGTCTGCTTTCATTTCTGTCTGCTGCACATAGATTTTGTTTTCTGCCACATTATCTTTTCTTGCTTTTGTTGTATCTGTGTTGCAGTGCTAGAGAATCACGAAACTGATGATGTGGAACCTGACCTGAAACGACAACGAATTGAGATAAACTGCCAGGACCCTTCCATTAAGGTAATTGTGATGAGCTTCTTCCCCCAAGACTTTTTAAGTAGTTAAAAGTGGTGTTTTTGCACATATCACATGGGGTAAATTTTTATGCCCACCTTGAGAGTTTGTCAGGTTTCAGTCAATTCTTCACCCTTCTACTTACCCCCAAATGGTGTTATTGATTTCTAGACAGTTTGATTGGGATATTGCCCTAGGAAGGTGCTATGGATACTTGTTTTTTTTTTTTGTTATTCTGTTGGTGACTCAAAGATGCAAGATATACACTGGCATCAAGCAAAGGCTGTACATGAACTTCCACAGTTGTGCTTCTTAGGTATCTTTCTTGTGGCAGACTGATACCTGCAGGCATGCACTGCTGAATCTGTTTCCACAAAGCCATTGGTTGGTGTCATTACATTAGAGAATGGGCAAACTGTACTTTAAACCCTGATTGGAGAACGAATGTTCTCTATCAGGGTACCAGTGTAAAGGTAATTGCCCTCAGAAAAACTAGTCTGCTGCTTTACAGCAGCATATAAAGCTTGGGCATTTGAAAAGAAAACGCCTGTCATTTTTTTATGCGTGCTAAGCAGCCACTTTGCTGTTTAGCAAGTGTACAACTAAAATAAAAGGGGAAAAAAAAGGAAAAAGCCCGTGTATGTGTGTGGATTTGTTTTGGAGTGTGTGTGTGTGTGTGTGTGTGTGTGTGTGTGTGTGTGTGTGTGTGTGTGTGTGTGTGTGTGTACATGAGGGAGAGCATAAGAGTGAGTGAGACAGATTAGACCAACTTTAAATGTGTTAGAATATTGTTTCCCTCAAAAGTCTGTAAGTAATGCTGTGCAGTTGTGCCACTCTAAGTGTGATACAATACTGTACAGTGAAGAACATGTTATAGTAGTTTCTTGGGGGACTCTTTGGAAGATGAATATTCAAACCTAAATCTTCCTTGATCAGAATTGAACACCTAGAATCCCAAATGTATTTCTTTTTTTATTTCTGTGCAAGTGTGCAGCATTAACTGTTTGAGAATATCCTGTAACTGAAGACTGTAGAGTTTAATTCGGGACATCTAAATCTGAAGCAGGAAAAAGCTACAGCGAAACAGTGGTAGTATTGTCTCTGAAGTTTTCCAAAGCAATCATTTTACTACTTAAAAAATGCACAGAACTGTATTATAATTGTGTAGCTTAAAAAAATGCACAGAACTGTATTATAATTGTGTAGCTTAAAAAATGCACAGAACTGTATTATAATTGTGTAGCTAAGACTTTAACACCAGCTTAAACATTTAATTTAAAATAACTATTCATGGCATTATTTACTGATTTGTGCTTACCTTAAAATTCATTGGGTAGCAAAAATGGATAGTTAAGAGGGGTGGCGAAGAGTGGTAATGGATAGAGGCATGTATAACATACATGTATATATTTAAGCATTCAATTCTGAAATGAGACTTTTCAAGTTGTGTTCATACACAACAAAGTTGCTATTAAGTTGTGTGTGTATTTATATCAGTGAGTGTGTATGTATGTTTGTGCTCTTGAATGTGTGGGTGTCTGTA
The DNA here is from genome assembly GCF_019279795.1 of Protopterus annectens. Classification (NCBI taxonomy): domain Eukaryota; kingdom Metazoa; phylum Chordata; order Ceratodontiformes; family Protopteridae; genus Protopterus; species Protopterus annectens. Next base: position 1,991,327,470 of record NC_056741.1, read on the forward strand.
TGTTTGTGCTTTGTGTAAGTGAGAGAGATTGTGTGTGTCAAAAAAAAAAATATATATATATATATATACATACATATACACACACACACACACACACACACACACACACACACACACACACACACACACACACACACACAATGATTTTGTAGATAGCCCATTCTCAAAGTGCAATAATGCCCTCCAGGGTGTGTGTTATTGTGTAAATAATGCCCTTTTGGGGGTCTAGAGGCTCTTTGTCTATGTCGTCTCGCCTCAGAACACCAATGGCTGTGAGTTATTTCCACAATAAAAGGACGAAATAACCACACGGCTGGTCCAGAATTCAAAGCTAACACTTTCAATGTTAAACTAATAAAAGCGCAGTGATAAACTGATAAAAGCACAGTGGCAATTTGTGGCAAATTGCCACTGTGCTTTTATCAGTTTATCACTGTGCTTTTATTAGTTTAACATTAAAAGTGTTTGCTTTGAATTCTGGACCAGCCGTGTGGTTATTTCTTCCTTTTAAGTGGACTTTGGGAGTGTTTGTTGGTTCATATTTCCACAATAACACACACCCTGTGGGGCATTACTGCTTGCTTGGTGCAGTATTCCACCCCTGGAGACTGTGGAGCAGGTCATCAGACATAATCTGCATATCCTGCAAGCAGCTCTGTAGTTCCTTGGTTAGTAGCCCTGTGTCATCAGTAATGGAGTTAGCATTTCTTCCAGTGCACCAGCACAGTAGTGCAAGTATTTCAGTGCTGGAATGTAGTTAGTGTTGTAAGCCACCACAAAGTTCATACACATGTTGTGCATATTAGGCATTTTTGTGTGTGTATAAACTGAATAATGTGCACGTTTGTATGTTTTGGTCGCCTTCTGTGACTGCAGTCAAGTGTTTAGTGTGTGTGTGTGTGTGTGTGTGTGTGTGTGTGTGTGTGTGTGTGTGTGTGTGTACATGCGGTTTGATCTGTTGTGCATGGGTAGTTTCTGGACTGTTGTGCAGGTTCCTAACTATTGCTTTTGATGGATTTGTATATTCAAGTGGTGGTGTATGTGTGCACGTGTTTCACTGTTTGTTTGCACGTTTGCTTTAAGTGCTTTCACATACTTGTGTGTATGTGTGCACTGTGCATAAAGATGTGCTTGTGTATTTTCACCTGTGGTGTCCAGGAAAATTTTATAGTGCCACAGGCAAAGAAAAAGAAGTTGTATATGAAGCAAATAGCCAGCAGCTTATTAGAATCTGTTTTCTAATTTTTCATTACGAAAACACTTCATTTGTTTTATATCTACATCATTGTAAGCACGGTTCTGAGTGCATGTTGCCTTGCATTATTAGTTGAAGTGGGAATCCTGGCATATTTTGTTTCATTTCCATTTCCATTTCTTTGAATATTGTATTGCCTTTCCTGCCTTATCGCCGAGCAGTGGATTTTGGGGAATTTTTCCTTTTCCGTCACTGTTATGTAATCCCAGTTAGTGTGTATGAAAGTTGCAGGTGTGTGGGTGGGGAGTGTACGGGGCTCAAAAATTATTGTAGGTTTTGTGCTGTTGATTTTTTTTTTTCAATGCTTAATGTTTTTGCTGTGGGATGTGGCATGTGAATTCTGTATGGACTCTGTCCATTTTAAATTGGGAAACAAGTTTTATGATAAATGGCAAATTGAGGGGTCATGAAATAGATTTCCATAATTGTACAGTGTCAAATTCTTCCATATATTACAGGCTGGATTTTGGTTTGTTAAGGCCATCTTGGAGGATATGCTGCAATCCTTTGACTCCTTTCCATATACTTCCCTTTTTTTATAGATCTGTGGGGATCATCTGTGTAGCCAGGATTACTGGACCAGTGATCTAAATGAAGGTTATAATACAGTTGTTGAAGAACTTACCTTAGCAGTAGACATTTCTGTAAATCACTGCTGCATTACTGTTACTGCATCACCATCTCCTCACACTGTGGGTACTGCTGTGGGCAGTGGGCTGGTGAAAATGTCTGCCTAGGACTCTGCCAACATAATGGCCAGGTTCCTGAAGGTACCTAGGTAGCTGGATGTGCCCTTCACAGTGGGTGTAGAAAGGCAAAAGATGGTCCAGCTTATCAAAGCATGCATTTTTATATGCTTGTCATAAGTATGTTAAACATTTGTCAATGATGGTGAAAAGTCAGTCTGCAAGGTTTGTGACTTATTTTGCATTTTTTAGAAACTAATTTGGAAGGCATCTGAAGTACTGGGGTGTAACCTTCTTCCACAGTTTTGGTTAGCATTACAAGCTTTACTTCTCTTTTCAATGTAATTTTTCCTCTTGTCTGATAAACATTAAGCCTCCCCCATTTAGATATTGGCTTCTCTTCCCTTACTGAGGAGTTTTAACCAGGAGCAGGGTGAAGGCTGTCCTGAGGTGGCCATCATTTGGGCAGTTCTAAGAGTACTTTTTGCTCTCTTGGAGACCTTGCAGTGAGAGCAGTTGTAATTGTCTACAAAAAAGATGTAGCTAGATAAACTCAGAGGTAGATTTAATAAAAACTGCTTGTGACAGGCCCTCTTTACCCTGTACCAGTTATCAAGGAGCCCCAATCCTTGCCACCGACACCGGTGATAGGTAGTCACTAGAAAAAGGAATGGATTTACACAGTATTTTAAATGCGTCTCTCTACATCAAGCACAATTTCCCTCAAGTGCACACGGGGAGCACAGTCTACTGGAACTGGACTCTGTTTCTCCAGATCCTAAACAAGACTCACTTTAGAGCAGCATGTCCCAGTTCCAAGTATATGACACACACACTTTTGATTTCACACACATATGCACACACACACACACACACACACACACACACATATATATATATATATCTGGGAAAGGCTGGCACAGATTCACCAGCTGTGTCCTTCACTTTAGACTAAGGTAGATTGCTGCCACCAGTAAAATACTGTAAGGCTGTTACAAAGGGTAACCAATTATACTGTGTCAAATTAATACTGATATAATTGTTAGAATGTGACTGAAGCAGTAAAACTTTCTGGAGTGACCACAGTGTCAGTAAAATAACTCTCAAGTTGTTAAAAGTATACAGTAAAAGACCAGCCACAATGAAAAGGTATAAAAATATTTAATAATGGGCAATAAAATTAAAAAAAGGAGAATAATTAATATTCAGTTATAATAAACATCAGAGTTTTCAGTCAAATGAAATATAAAAATAACACAGTTGGATAGAATCTCACAGATGCAGAAAAAAAATACTAAACTAATTTCACTGTACTTTTCCTAACTGAACTAAAGCAAAACTGTCCTTGATTAACTCACTTAATATCGCAAGGCAAGATGTACTGTTGAGATGCTTACTTCCACAAGGCAAGATGAGATACTACACAGTGACTGAACTGATTCAACAACTAACTACTGAACTGTGATAACTAACAGATCTTTTATATCAGATTCCAAAAAAAAAAACTCCAGCTTCTCAAGTTCCGTCCTTCGGATGGTTATTGTATGACATCCAAGTTCCGTCCTTCAGATGGTTATTGTATGACATCCCATCTAGTCACCTGACTTTGGCACAATACACATTGAGAACTCTAAGATTGTGTTGCAGCATGTTTAACTTAAACAACTTTTACAAACACATTTTTAATACAAGCATCTGTACAAATCAATGTGACATTCAAATGACAGAAGATTATTTACAAAACTTCAGCAAGCCACCACACATGCACTCTCCCACTTTCCTGGTACAGCTGGCAATACCTCACAATGTCACACTGCCCACAACCGTTAATTACTTTTTTCTTTACACAAATCAAATACTTCATTGGAACAAGAAATCGTTGACATCACTTCCTTAAATAACATTTGTACTAATGAATTAATATCTAAAGATGCATGCATATCATACAATCAGTTTGCCCCTGGGTAAACATATTTAGTAACATTTGATCAATTTTATAATGGGTAATATTAACCATGTTGATGGAAATGCCTTCTTAAGTATTGTCATATAAAAAGTTGAATTTTTTTTACATAATCAGAATAGATGTTCATCGTGTTACCCTGCTGCAGTCATCACACTTGGGTTATCCTGTCATCAGGTGGTCCTGCAGTCGGCCGGAATTCCAAAGTCTTGGTCCGGCGTCGGTTGCTGTCACTTCTTCCCTGACGTCAGTGTGCCAGGGGTATATATATTGCAACCGATGCCATTTTCTTCAGTCTTTCTTGCCGCACGGCGCCCGAAGCAGAAGCAGTTCGCAAGTGCCGGTCAGCCGACTCCTGAGATTTTCGAATTCGAATTTCAGACCGAAGTCTTCTATAAAGCTAAGTACCCCGTTGGGGAAACTTTTCTTGCCTCAGACCGATGTCAGAAAAAGTTAGCAATTGTATTTCTTGTGGGAAGCAAATACCTCATAAGGATTTTCATTCTTATTGCATACCTTGCCTGGGCCCAGACCACGACTTCACTAGTTGTCGTTTTTGTGCTAGGTTTAATAAACGTACTATTAAAAGACACTTTGATTTCGCACGACACTACTTCGGTAGAAAATTTAATTACAGTATGCCGTCGGAGCAACCGACTACCAGCGTGCACAAAAAACGCAAGGATAAGGACAGACAGCCCAGGCCTAAGCCAGATTCCGAGGCCTCAGCTGGTCTGGTCTCCGGTTCTCCGGTCCTCAGTGAGGCTCCGACGCAACCCCTGACTAATGCAGATCTGGAACCCGAGACCGCTTCGGAACTTTTGGCGGAATGTACCAGGCTGACGCAACCATTTTGTTCAGGCCTTACCGACGACATTGCTGATAAAGATGTCGGTGCTGCAGAAATGCCATCTGTTTCTGAAGGCGTTTTCAGACCGATGCTCACCATTAAAATGTATTCTAAGACGAAGACTCCTATTAAATCTAAAAGGATTGCACTTCAGTCCCCTGTTCAAGGCCCCATGCCTAAGAAACAGATGCTCAAAATGGCTGAAGATTTGATCTCTTTAATCAGGGGTTCCCAGCCTCCTCCTGACAAAAGGCCTAGACAAGAGGAAGATTATGCATCCTCTGAACAAGTGTCCATTTCTTCAGCCTCCTCTGAAGACCAAGATTACTCCTTCTCCCCCCTTATGAAGATTCTGATGCTGAGGATTCCATTCCCTCAGCTTCTCCTCCTGAAGACTACTCCTTTGGGGAAACTTTACACACTGAGGGAACATTTCCACTGGGAAGGTCAGGACTACTCTGACTCGAAGAAAAGGCTCAGAGAGTTTCTTTTACTCCCCCAGCACAGACCACTTGCCATCCTACCCGTGTTAGACATTGTGGATGATGTTTACTTAGAATCCAGTATGAACCCAGACTCTCTACCTCCTGCTCCGGCCAAGCCTGACAGATACTATAGAGTGCCTGATTCCCACAAATTTCTATATAAAAGTCCTGTTGTTGACCCAGAGACAATCTCCCAGGGTCCCAAAGGGGCTAAGGCTTCTATGGCTAAAAATCCTGTACCCTCTGAAAGGGATTCCAGAGCGCTAGACAGGTGGGGGGAAAAAGGTTTACACCTCAGCCACTCTAGCTATGAGGGCACTGAATTGCCAATTTCACATGCTTAAGTATCAGCAATTTCTAATCTCTCAGTTAAAGCAAAGAATCACCACTCTCCCTCAACAGTCTGAATTGAAAGAAATGCAGGATCTGTTGCATGCAACTGAACAGGTGGGCAAACACACCTTACAATGTGGGTTTGATTCTCTGGAGGCCTCCTGCAGAGCAGCTGTCACTGGGTCTGTTATACATAGGCATGCTTGGTTAAAGGAACAAAACTCTGCCTGATCATGTTAAAGCAAAGCTTCTAGATGCTCCCTTACAGCAGGATGTTCTTTTTGGAGTTAAAGCAGAAGAAGTCTTAAAGAAAATGGAGGATAAGGCAAAATCTATGCAAACAGTCAAAGATTTCCTACAGGTACAGCCCCCTCGCTTCAGCAGAAACTGGCCAACAAAAAATTGGTCCTTTCCAGCTACTGACAGACCACAGAGGGGTAAATACAGACGCCCAAGAGGCAGAGGACAACCACAAGCCCAGTACAAACCTTGCCAATGGGGCAGTACAACACAGAAGGGAGGAGAAGACAGGTCCCAATCTACCAGAAGGCAAACTCAATGACTTGCACCTCATCCGGCCAAGCAACTCTCTCTTGGCAGCCCCCTTGGGAGGAAAACTCACACTTTTTTCAGACAACTGGCACATTGTCACAAAGGACAAATGGGTCCTAGACATAATTTACAAGGATACAGATTCCATTTTCACACCTTGCCAATGAAAAGAGGACTGCCAAACCTACCACAAAATCAATGGGCAGAGGCACAAAAGCAAATTACAGCTCTCATGGACATGAGAGCCATTCAACTGGTACCTACTCGAGAGCAAGGTCAAGGATTTTACTCGACTCTTTCTAGTGCCCAGAAAAGACAATGCCTGGAGACCTATTCTGGACCTTTCAATTTTAAACACATTCTTACAAGTACCCAAATTCAAGATGCTAACACTACAGCAGCTTCTTCCCATGTTGGGCAAGGAGGCATGGCTAGTAACGTTGGACCTCAGGGAGGCATACCTGTTTGTCCCTATCAGACAAAGTTGCAGAAGATACCACCGTTTCATTGCAGGTTCAACCCATTACCAATTCTCTGCACTGTCCTTTGGCTTATCTACTGTGCCCAGAGTCTTCACAAAATGCCTGGCACCAGTAATTGCATACTGCAGACAAAGAGGAATTCAAATATACCCATACCTGGATGACTGCCTCATCCAAGCAGAAAGCAAGGACATTCTCTTACATCATCTGGCTTTTGTAAAACTTCTACTAAACTGCCTGGGGTACACAGTAAACGAAAAGAAGTCAAAACTAGTACCCTCACAAAATATGACATTCCTGGGTGCCAGCTTGAACACAATGGCCCAGAAGGCTTATCTGACGCCAGACAAGCAACTGCAGCTGACTCAATATTTCAAAACAATGGCAACAAAGACCCAATTAACTGCAAGAAAAATTCTGCAGGCTTTGGGCTTGATGGCATCTTGCATACTACTAATACCATTTGCAAAGCTGCATATGAGGAAATTACAGTGGTACCTAAAAAGCGTATGGTCTCAACACAGCCACAGCTTGGACACAATGATATCTCTCATTCCCTGCCTACAACAGGAGTTTCTATGGTGGTCACAGGCATGTCACCTCAACAAGGGTCAGCCGTTCACCTTGCCCCCCAGCCAGGCAAACTATCACAACAGATGCATCAGACTATGCTTGGGGGGCACACATGGCAGGACAGTGCGTTCAAGGCATATGGACTGCAGATCAAAGGAATCTGCACATCAATCAAAAAGAAATGCTAGTTGTACAGAAAGCTCTGACAGCCTTCAAGAATCTATTACATCCAGGACAACTTACAATAAAGACGGACACCACCACAGTAATGTGGTACATAAACAAACAAGGGGGTACTCACTCCTACCCTCTGTGCAGGCAAGCAATAATCTTATGGAACACAGCTCTGGCTTACCAAGTTCAGTTACAAGCTCAATTCCTGCCAGGAAAGAAGAACACATTGGCAGACGACCTCAGCAGAAACATCATGGATCCTCACGAGTGGAAACTAGATCCACAAGTATTTATAATGATAACTCAAAAATGGGGCCTTCCAGACATAGACCTGTTTGCCAGCCCTCAAAACTATCAAATAACAAAATTTTGTACTAGGACACTTCACCATCAAGCTTGGAAAGTAGACGCATTCTCTTTCAGTTGGAAAAACCTGACAGCATATGCCTTCCCTCCATTGCCTCTCCTCACAAAGGTGCTTCTGAAAGTCAAAAAGGAGAGACCACGACCGATTCTCATAGCCCCAGACTGGCCACACCAGCACTGGTACCCACTATTGAGAAATATGGCCCACGGCCCACCTTGGATCTTACCACAAATTACCCATTTGCTCACACAACAAAACAATCAGATTCTTCACAGCCAACTCAAAACCTTAAATCTGGCTGCATGGCAAATCACCTAAGCATCCAGCCAGCTCCTCTTTCCCAAGCAGTTATGGATGTTATTCTGGAAGCTAGGAGGCCAAGCACCAGGAAGTCTTATTCGGACAAATGGAAAAGGTTTTGTGCCTCACATTCTACAGTACTTAACTGAGATGTTGCACAAAGGACTTTCCTTCTCCTCCATTAAAATCCATGCTTCAGCTATTTCAGCCCACTACAACACGGATCCACCCTTATTTTCACATCCACTTCTAAGGCAGTTCTTCAGAGGGGCAAAAAACATCAGGCCCCCCAGGAGAGCACCTACACCAACATGGGACCTTAATTTTGTTCTGGAAAAACTAACGCTACCTCCCTTTGAACCAGCTTTTTCTGCAGATCTTCAGTTCCTATCATGGAAGACTGCCCTGCTGCTAGAGTCTCAGAGCTGCAGGCACTAATGGCAGTGGAACCTTTCCTCATTTTTCATCAAGACAGAGTTTCTCTATGAACTAATCCTTCCTTTATGCCTAAGGTGGTTTCCCGTGTGGCTTTAAATCAAACCATCCACTTACCCACCTTCTTCCCAAATCCACAGAACAAAGGTGAGAGACTCCTGCATTCCTTGGACATTCACAGGCAACTTCGTTACTACTTGGACAAAACTAAGGCTTTCAGAAAATCTGACCAGCTCTTTGTATCCTATGCTACAGCTTCACAAGGGAAGGCTATTTAAAAACAAACCATTTCCAAATGGATAGGACATTGCATACGTTTCTGCTATACCCATCATGGAAAACCAGTTCCTGCTACCATTAGGCCCCACTCTACCAGGGCAACCGCTACATCTACAGCTTTTCTCAGGGGGGTTCCAACCAAGGAGATTTTGGAGACTGCAACTTGGAGTTCAGTACACACCTTTACCAAACACTATCACTTACCACTTTACTCTAAGACTAGGGCAGGCTTCGCCACTGCAGTTCTGCAGGACCTTATAGCCTCCTCCAACCCTCTATGATCCCTCCACCCATCCTTAGCTTTGGGATTCAACCCAAGTGTGATGACTGCAGCAGGGTAACACGATGAACATAGTACAGTTTTGTACCTACCATAAATGTAGATGTTCGAGTGTTCACCCTGCTGCAGTCCAGGTTACCCTCCCTCCATCCCCTCTGAACTAACTGGCTAAAATCTCTACAATAACTTCCTGATGTATTTGCTTATAGCTGGAGGGATTTTGTGTTTGTGCAAAATTTACTCAGTTTGGTACTAATTAATGACCACCTTTTTGGGGGCACCTGACATCTGGGGCAAGAAAAACTGAAGAAAATGGTGTCGGTTGCAATATATATACCCCTGGCGCACTGACGTCGGGGAAGAAGCGACAGCAACCGACGGCGGACCAAGACTTTGGAATTCCGGCCGACTGCGGGACAGCCTGACGACAGGATAACCCAAGTGTGATGACTGCAGCAGGGTGAACACTCGAACATCTACATTTATGGTAGGTACAAAACTGTACTTTCATTGCAAGTCCTTCACCCTTATCAGGTTTCATTATTCTAAATAAAATCACTGTATATACCCATTAAAATTCCCATTAATTTTGAGTAAGGTTATACCAAGATTGACCATCCTTATATTGGTGGTCAAAATTCCCAGAATATTGTGGTCGCACATACTTTCAAAGGTGTGTACTTAGTAGGTGGGTTAAAAGTACTGTGTCTCACAAGCTGGTTATCATAAGTCTGTACTTGTTCCAGTTTTAGAGGACCAAAAATGCTCAGTTCAGTCTATTTGTAGAGAGTCTTAAATCCACTAGCACATATGTTACCTGAGCCCTCATTCTGGGACAGGGATAACTTCTCTCTGGAACAAGTTAATATGGTCACTTTTCATCACAAAGTCACAATAGCTGTCAATCTTCAAGTCACCTTGGTCTTTGGTTACTGTAGTGTACCCTGTCTCTATTCCATGTTCCCCTTTGATCCTTCCCTCTTGCTGTTTTGTTGCTTGGTATAGCCATCCTTGTATTCCATCACAGTCCAGCACCTGAGCTGCTAATCAAACTCTGGTCACCAGAGCTGTTCATAGGTACTTACTAGGCTATTGATCTGTGATTCTCAAGAAGCCTAACTTTCCATTCTCATCGGTTTTTTGGCTCTTGGGTTTTGTGTACGAGTAACCCAGAGGTGGGTGGAACAAGGATATGTTAGGACATTTACTTGTTGCTCCTATCCATGTGGGACATGGTTGCTAAACTGGGAGTGAATTTGCAATTTCCAGTCCGTTTGTCTAAATTATATTTGAATAGAAGTACTTTGTGGAGTGGAAGATGTTTCTGTAGAATTGGTATTCACTGTGATAAATACCTATGCTTCCAACATGTCTTATTTATGTTTCAAAAGACTTAGATCCCTTTGAGCAGGTGTTCAGGCTACCACTGGACTTGTGAACGTGTAGTAGGTAAGAAAGATTAGGGTCTATTAAGACTTTATGTATAAGGCAGGGGCATCCTGTTAGCAACCTGTGTGGTACTAAGAAGAGAGACAAGACTGAGATGGTCTGCATAGTTTTTATTATTCAGTCGTTGATCTTTTAAGCGAGAGAGCATTGTAGTCTTCCCAGTTGTGACAAGTGTTTGCATAAGTATATACCAAAAGTGGCATTCTACTCAATCATCCTAATGAGAGCCGAGTACAGTGGAGTGACAACATCCTTTGACCTGGGTGCCATACCTTTAGATGTAAGCTGTGCACTGAATAAGGTCTTCCTTACAATAGTGGATACATGTGACAGTTCATTGTCTGCAGAGGTTCCCTTCTCCCCGACTGCAGAATCAGATTTGTGGGGGAAAGTGGGGGTATTGTCACTGTGCTAGTTACTGGGGAAGTCATGCTTGCTGAAGGATACTGTTGTTCATTTATTGGCATTTAATTTTAGTCCATGGTTGATACCAGCTATTTGTTTGGAAGAGGCCCTCCTGGAGAATCTTGGTGTCGTCTGGAGAGTTAATAATGGCACCAAATTACAGTCCTCTGCAAACCCGGTCAGCCGTAAACCCTTAACATTTGCTTTGACCTTCAAGAAGTAAGTGCCCACTAGGTTCTGCTTTTCAGCCATTTATCTATGCAATGAGTTACACAAGGCCATTTATCTATGCAATGAGTTACACAAGGATTTACATCTAGATAGGAGAAGCGTATGTATGATATTTGAGTGTGAGATGGTGTCAGATAACTTTTCTTTGGTCTAGATACACAGCATGTACTGATTTGCCCTCATATATTACTTCATTACCCTCCTCAAAGAAGTCGTCAGGTTAAGTAGGCAGATCCTAAGAGAAAGTATCTGTAGCTTCACACCATGGCCCTTCTCAGAGGTTGCAGACAACTGTGGTGAACAGTACACCAATGCAGCATACAAGCACCTGTATAACTGCATGGACTCAACCATACCCAACAGAACTAAAACCTGCTCCTCAAGGAAACACAAACCTGTTTGGTAGACGAAAGGAAGAAACTGTTGTCCAAGGCTAAAAAGGAACAAATTCCAAATTGGAAAAACTCCCTCCTTAGCAAGTAAATTTGATCACTATTGAAAACCTCCAAAGCCAATTATGAATCAAAACTAGCCTCCGAAACAAAGGCAAACCACAAAGCCTTCTTCATTTATGTCAGGAACCTCAATGGCAAAGCCAGGTTTGTTCTGAATTAGTACTTAACAGTATCACTTACAATGATCCTGTTGACTTAGCCAACCTGCTAGCAGATGGGTTCAGTGCAAACTTCACCCCCCTGTCCCCTCTCCCAAGGCCCTTTTGACATCCCCGATACTTGTCCTCCACTTCACATCTCCATAGATGTTCTTAGTGTTTCACTGTTGCAGTCATTACATTTGGGTTATCCTGCTAGCAGGTTGCCCTCAGTCGGCCTGAATTCCAAAGTCTTGGGTCCTGCGTCGGTTGCTGTCGCCTCTTCCCTGACGTCAGGTCGTCAGGGGTATAAAAGATGCAGCCGACGCCATTTTATTCAGTCTTTCTTGCTGCACGGTGCCCAAAGCAGAAGCAGTTCGCAAGTGCCGGTCAGCCAACTCCTGAGATTTTTGTGTTCGAGTTTCAGATCCGAAGTCTTCATAAAAGCTAAGTACCCCATTGGGGAAACTTTTTTCTTGCTCCAGTCCGATGTCAGAAAAAGTTAATAATTGCATTTCTTATGGGAAGCAAATGCCTCATAAGGATTTTCATTCTTACTGTATTCCTTGCCTAGGCCCTGACCACAATGTTGCTAGTTGTCAGTTTTGTGCTAGATTTAACCAACGCACTATTAAGCGTCGGTACAATTTTACATTAAGCTATTTTGGGTGAAGATTTAATTTTACAATGTCGTCTGATAACCATCCGACTACCGGAGTTCACAAAAAACGCAAAGAAAAAGAAAGAGACAGGCAACCGAGATCCAAAACCGACGACGAAGCTTCTCCTAAGCAACTCGCAGTGAGGCTCTTTCGCAGCCCCTGACGCCCGCTACTTTAGAGTTGCAGGCCACTACCGACTCCCATGTGTAGTTGGCCTGGCCGCAGGAAACGCAAGGTATTGGAGCCTTGGAGATTATTCCCTCAGATGGGTCTGGAACCGCTGAGCAGGCATCGGCTTCTGAGGGTGTATTCAGACCTAAACAATTATATATTAAACCGACTTCACAGACTAAACGCCTTTAAAGACAAAGAAGCAAGTTCATCAGCCACAAGGACAGGTCTCCATGCCCAAAACACAGATGCTCAAAATGACTGAAGACTTAAATTACCTTGATCAGGGTTTCCCATCCCCCTCCTGATAAAAGGCCTAGGCAAGAGACAGACTATGAATCTTCAGATCAGGTTTCCATTTCTTCTGATTCCTCTTCTGATCAAGAATATTCTCTTCCTCCCTATGAGGATTCTGGTGCTGAAGAATCAATTCCTTCAGCTTCTCCTCCTGAGGACTACTCTTTTGGGGAAACCTTGCATACCATGATGGAGCACTTCCACTGGGAAAGCCAAGATTTTTCAGAATCTAAGAAAAGGCTCAGAGACTTCCTTTTACTTCCTCAACACAGGCCTATAGCTATTCCACCTGTGTTGGACATTGTAGATGATGTGTTCTCGGAGTCCAGTCTGACCCCCGACTCTTTACCTCCAGCTCCTGTTAAGCCAGACGGATACTACAGGGTCCCTGACTCTCATAAATTCCTATTCAAAAACCCTGCTGCAGACCCAGAAACTATTTCTCAGGGTCCAAAAGGGGTCAAGGCTTCTACTGCAAAAAACCCTACCCCCTCTGATAGGGATTCGAGGTATTGGATAGATGGGGAAAAAAGATTTACACATCTGCTACTTTGGCTATAAGGGCCTTAAATTGCCAGTTTCATATGCTCAAATATCAGCAATATATCATGACATTGCTTAAACAGAAAATGATGGCAAATTCAGAATGTGCAGAAAACAAAGACATACATTATATATTGCATGCAGCTGAACAAGTTGGAAAGCATACTTTGCAATGTGGTTTCGATTCTCTAGAGACCTCCTGCAGGGCTGCTGTTATGGGTTCTGTCATTAGGAGGCATGCTTGGTTAAAAGAACAAAATCTGCCTGACCATGTTAAAGCAAAATTATTAGATGCTCCTTTACAACATGATACTTTGTTTGGTGTTAAGGCAGAAGAGTTGTTAAAAAAAAATAGAAGACAAAGCTAAATCTATGCAAACCGTCAAAGATTTCTTACAGGTACAGCCACCTAGATTTAGCAGACACTGGCCTACAAAGAATTGGTCCTTTCCAGTCTCAGACAGACCTCAGAGGGGCAGATCCAGACGCCCTAGAGGCAGATCACAGCCACAAGGATCCTACAGGTCTAAGCAGTGGAGTGCCTCTACCTCCAAAGGTGGAGAGGACAAATCACAATCATACAGGAAACAGTCCCAATGACTTCCCCCTGCCTGCACCAAGCACTTATCTTCTGGCAGCACCCTTAGGGGGAAAAGTTGGCACATTATAACCCAGGATAAATGGGTTCTAGACATAGTGTCTCAAGTCTACAAGTTTAATTTCCATACCCTACCAAGGGCAAATGGTTGGCCAGACCTGCCAAAAAATCAATGGGCAGAGGCTCAGAAAAGTCGCAGCTCTCATGGACATGAGGCCTATTCAACAAGTGCCTCAGCAAGAGCAGGAACAAGGATTTTACTCAAGACTGATGTCCTTCAAGAATGCAACTGCAGTCCTGACATATGGGTTGTCCTGCCTCAGACAGCCCTTCGGTCGGCCATATTCCAAAGTCTGGGTCCGGCGTCGGCCGATGTCGCCTCCTCCCCGACGTCAGAGCGACTGGAGTATAAAGGCATCAGCTGACGCCATCTTCTTCAGTCTTTCTTGCCACGTGGTGCCCGAAGCAGAAGCAGGTCGGTCAGCTCCTGTGTTTTCAGTTACCGAAGTCATCTAAAAGCTAAGTACCCCATTGGGGAACATTTTTTCTTGCCTCTGCCGATGTCAGAACAAATTGAGAAAGTTAATAATTGTTTGTCTTGTGGTAAACAAATACCTCATAAGGACTTCCATTCTTGCTGCCTCCCTTGCCTGGGCCCAGACCACGACATCTCGGCCTGTGCTGCCTGGGCTTGCTTTAATAAGCGCACTCTCAGGCGCCATGCAGAGTTTGCCGAAGACTTTTTTGGCGAATCCTACGCTTACAACATGCCGTCGGAACAACCGACAGCACAAACTACCAAAAAACGAAAGGACCGGGACCGACCTCCTCTGCCCGCGTCTTCCACCGATACAACGCCTTAGCCCTCCGTGAGTGCTTCGGTCCCTTCGGAAGCGGTAATTCAACTGCTCCAGACCACCGACATCGCGTTAACTCATCCCTCGGTCTCGGAGGCTACACCGGTGCCGGTTGTTGATTTTCCTCCGGAAACCGAAGTTCTGGATCTACCCGACACCATTCCAGTGGACAAAGTTACCCCTGCACGTGGGGCAGCTAGGCCTCCTGTATCCATGTCAATCAAGGCCTTTGTACGTGCTAAGGCCGCCAGCCAGGCCCAAGGCCCATCCTAAACCTACTTCTCAGGCCCCTTCTTCTGACAGGCAAATCATGTCTCTGGCTGCAGATCTAATCTCTCTTATCAGGGGGTCTCAGCCTCACCCAGACAGAGGTTCTCAGCCGCCTGCAGAAAAAAGGCCTAGAACTGAGCAGGCAGACAACCTCTCTTCAGATGAAGCCTCTGGGGATTCAGAGCATTCAGATACCCAAGAAGAATCCTTCCAGGCCTATGAGGACTCTGATGCTGAGGAATCTATTCCCTCTGCCTCTCCTCCAGAGGATTTTTCTTTTGGTGAAGTCCTCCACTCCATGAGGGAACATTTCAAGTGGCAGGGTCAGGAATTTTCTGATTCTAGGAAAAGGCTACGTACCTTCCTTAAGTTACCTCAGCACAGACCTTTAGCTATCCCTCCAGTTTTGGATGTCCTGGATGATGTTTTCTCCGACTCCAGTGCTTCCCCTGATTCTCTCCCTCCTGCTCCTGTCAAGCCAGACAGATATTACAGGGTCCCTGACACTCACAAGCATCTCTTTAAGGCCCACTCTGTGGATCTCGAAACAATTTCACAGGGCCCCAAAGGAGTGGCTACCTCCTCAGCCAAGAATCCACTGCCAGCTGACAGGGAAGCAAGGTCCCTGGAGAGATGGGGTAAAAAAGTTTATACCTCTACCACCCTTGCCATGAGGTCACTTAACTGTCTTTTTCATATGTTTCAGTACCAGGATTATTTACTGGATGATTTGCAGAAAAAGATAGCCTCTCCTGCGCCTATAGATAGAAAGGCATTGCAGGATTTGGTGCATAACACTCAGCAGGTTAGTAATCATTTTCTACAGTGTGGTTATGATGCATTGGAGGCTTCATGTAGGGCAGCTATGACAGGGACTGTTATCCGTAGACATGCTTGGTTGAAAGAACAGCCACTGCCAGATCATGTTAAAGTAAAGCTCCTGGACGCACCTCTGGATAAACAAAAGCTTTTTGGTGCTAATGCTCAGGATGTGTTGAAATCTATTGAGGAGAAGGCAAAATCAGTACAGACAGTAAAGGATTTCCTCCAGGTTCAGCCACCAAGGTTCAGCAGGAATTGGCCTTCAAAGAATTGGTCCTTTCCAGACTCTGACAAGTTTCAAAGGGGAAAGAACAGGCGTGCACGAGGTAAAGGGCAATACCGAGGCTCCTACAGGGGACGCCAATGGCAACCTCAAAATCAGAGAAGTGGTACAGGTAGTTCACCTGCACCACAAGGACAATCACAATGACTTACTTATCACTCCACCTACCAAGGCTCAAAGAACAGCACCTCTAGGCGGAAAATTATCTCTATTCTCAAAAAACTGGCACATTATAACAAAGGACAATTGGATTCTGGACATAATAGACAGAGGTTACAGGTTCCACTTCCATACCTTACCAACAGGACAAGGCATGCCAAACCTGCCACAAAATCAAAGGGCAGAGGCACTCATAGAAGTCTCAAAGCTGTTACAAATAAAAGCAATAGAGAAGGTTCCTCCTCAGGAACAAGGCCAGGGATTTTATTCAAGACTGTTCCTTGTTCCAAGAAAAGAAAAACAGTGGAGGCCTATATTGGACTTGTCCGTTCTAAATACTTTTCTCATAGTGCCAAAATTCAAAATGCTGATGTTACAGCAACTTCTTCCCATGCTGGGAAAGGGGTCTTGGCTGGTTACTCTGGACCTCAAGGAGGCATACCTGCATGTCCCTATCAGACACAGTTGCAGAAGATACCTCAGATTTCTTGCAGGAACAGAGCACTATCAATTCTCAGCATTGCCGTTTGGCTTATCTACTGCGCCCAGAGTATTCACGAAATGCCTGGCATCAGTAGCGGCACATTGCAGACTCCAGGGGATTCAAATATACCCTTACCTGGACGACTGCCTAATACAAGCGGACAGCAAACAGACCTTGACAGAACACTTGGATTACGTCATTCAATTGCTGCAGGCTTTGGGATACACAGTCAACATTCAAAAATCCAGATTACTTCCACCCCAAGAGATTATTTTTCTAGGAGCAAAACTGGACACACAGCTACAAATGGCTTTCCTCACAGAGGAGAAACAACAGCATTTAACAGCTTACTTCAAAGGCCTAGCAAAATTAACCCACCTGACCACAAGGAAGACTCTGCAGGCTCTGGGGTTCATGGCATCTTGCATTCTTCTAATCCTTCTGGCAAGACTACACATGAGAAAGCTGCAATGGTACCTAAAAAGCTTGTGGTCGCAACACAGCCACAACCTAGAAGACATAATACCACTCATACCATGCCTGCAAAGGGAATTTTTGTGGTGGGCTCAAGCAAGTCACTTAAATGAAGGCATGCTTTTCAACAAGCCTCCAACAAGTCAAACTATTACAACAGATGCCTCAGACCATGGATGGGGGGGCGCACATGGATGGCAGATGCATTCAAGGGCAATGGACTCCCATGGAGATGCATCAACACATAAATCAAAAAGAGATGTTGGCAGTGATACATGCAATGGAAGCCTTTGGAAAATCTCTTCAGCAAGGTCATCTGCTAATAAGGACAGACAACACCACTATCATGTGGTACATAAACAAACAAGGGGGCACTCATTCCTACCCCCTCTGCAGACTAACAATGACTCTTTGGGAAAAGTCCCTGAAACTGAACATCCACTTGCAATCCCAGTTTGTTCCGGGCAAGGAAAATGTTCTAGCAGACAGTTTGAGCAGACATTTCTTGGATCCACAGGAATGGATGCTACACCCACACATTTTCTCACAAATAGCATCTGCATGGGGAAGACCAGACATAGACCTGTTTGCATCTCATCTCAATCATCACCTGGAAAGGTTTTGCACAAGGATACACCATCCTCTAGCTTTGAGAACGGATGCTCTTTCCTTCAGCTGGAATGCTCAAACAATTTAGGCATTCCCTCCTCTACCTTTGCTCACCAAGGTGTTACTGAAGATCAAGGCAGAACAACCAAGAGGAATCCTGATAGCTCCAGACTGGCCAAGACAACACTGGTATCCACTGCTACTGAGCATAACTCACACCAAACTGTGGCCCTTGCCTCAATGGCCTCTGCTCCTGACTCAACACAGTTACAAGACCGTTCATCAGAACCTGCAAACTTTAAAGCTGACAGCTTGGAGAGTTCCATGACTCAGACACATGACTCCCTCTCCGAAAAAGTTCAGGAAATCTTGCTGGAGGCATGCATACCTTCCACCAGAAAAACCTATTCGGCCAAATGGAAGAGATTCACCATCTGGAATGCCAACAAGGGCCAGGATGCATCACTGATGAACATACCTCAGATATTAGAATACTTGGCAGAAATGTTTCACAATGGCCTCTCATACTCTTCCATCAAAATCCACACTTGAGCTATCTCAGCACATTACAACTGTGATCCACCTGTGTTTTCGCATCCCTTGCTAAGACAGCTTCTAAGAGGCATAAAGAATATCAAACCTCCAAGGAAGCTTCCAATTCCTGCATGGGACCTCAATTACGTCTTGGAAAAGTTAACTCTTCCTCCTTTTGAACCAGCAGCATCTTCAGAAATGCAATTTCTCTCTTGGAAAACGGTTTTCCTGTTGGCAGTCACCTCAGCAAGAAGAGTCTCGGAGATACAGGCCCTCATGGCAGTTCCTCCTTTTCTCATCTTTCATCAGGACAGAGTTTCCCTTAGGACAAATCCTTCATTCATGCCTAAGGTGATATCCAGAGTGTCTCTAAACCAAGCAATTCACCTGCCTACTTTCTTTCCTAACCCTCAAAATAAAGGGGAAAAGCTGCTGCATACATTAGACATTCACAGACAACTACGCTACTACTTGGACAGAACAAAGTCCACCAGGAAGTCTGACCAACTGTTTGTAGCCTATGCTGCTGGAGTGCAAGGAAAAGCAGTCACCAAACTATCTCAAAATGGATTGGACACTGCATCAGATTCTGTTATTCTTTTCATGGAAAAAGTGTGCCAGCTAATATTAGACCACACTCCACCAGAGCTATGGCCACATCCACAGCTTTTCTAAGAGGAGTGGCTACAAAAGATATTCTAGAGGCTGCTACATGGAGCTCCGTGCATACATTTACCAAACACTACAACCTGCCATTATACTCCAGATCCCGAGCAGGCTTTGCTTCGGCAGTCCTGCAGGGCCTTCTAGCTACATCATCTCTTGTTTAGTCCTACCACCCCCAACTTGGCTATGGTATTCAACCCATATGTCAGGACTGCAGTTGCATTCTTGAAGGACATAGTACAGTTTTGTACCTACCATAAATGTAGATGTCCGATAGAGATGCAACTGCAGTCAGGTTTTCCCTCCCTCCTACCCCACTGTTTTTCCCCCCTTTGGGTCCTTTCCCCCTTACCTATCAGCTGGGGTTATATATTATGGTGTATCTGTTTATTACTGTTGTGCATGTCTGGATTTGTCTGTTTATACATTCACAAAATTTAGCCTTCCTTGGAGGGCACCTGGCATCTGGGGCAAGAAACACTGAAGAAGATGGCGTCGGCTGATGCCTTTATACTCCAGCCGCTCTAACGTCGGGATGCTGGACCCAGACTTTGGAATCTGGCCGACCGAAGGGCTGCCTGAGGCAGGACAACCCATATGTCAGGACTGCAGTTGCATATCTATCGGACATCTACATTTATGGTAGGTACAAAACTGTACTTTCTTGGTACCCAGAAAGGACCAAGCATGGAGACCAATACTGGACCTATCTATTCTAAACACTTTCCTGGATATACCAAAATTCAAGATGTTGACCTTATAGCAGCTTCTGCCCATGCTGGGCAGCAAGGCTGGGCTTTTTGACTTTAGACCTAAAAGAGGCATACCTGCATGTCCCAATCAGACAAACATGCAGAAGATTCCTCAGAAGGCTGGCTCAAAACATTACCAATTCTCTGCACTGCCCTTTGGCTTATCTACTGCGCTCAGGGTCTTCTCAAAGTGCCTGGCACCAGTAATTGCTTACTGCAGACAAAGAGGAATACAAGTATATCCTTACTGGACGACTGCCTCATACAAGCAGAGAACAAGAACATTCTACTACAGCATCTGACGTTTGTGATAAGACTTTTAACATGCCTAGTGTACACAGTCAACAAAAAGGAATCAAAACTAGTACCCTCTCAAGAGATAATATTCCTGGGTGCAAGCTTAAATACAACTGCCCAGATGGCTTATCTCACTCCAGACAAACAAAGGCAACGGACTACTTACTTCAAGGAAATGGCAACAAAGGCCTAGTTATCGGCAAGAAAAATTCTGCAGGCTTTGGGCAACCTGCATCTTACTAATTCCATATGCAAGACTGCATATGAGGAAAATTCAGTGGTACCTAAAAAGTGTTTGGATGCAACATTGCCACAGTCTAGAAACAATGATTACTCTCATTCCCTGCCTGCAACAGGAGTTTCGATGGTGGGCAAAGGCTTGTCACAAAAACAAGGGACAACTATTCTCACTACCCCCAGCCAGGCAGAGCCTAACGACGGATGCATCAGATTATGCCTGGGGGGCAAATATGGCAGGAAGAGGCATTCAGGGCACATGGTCCACAAACCAAAAGCATCTACGTATCAATCAAAAAGAGATGCTAGCTGTTCTGGACCTACTTCATCCAGGACAACTACTGATAAAGACAGACAACACCATGGTCCTGTCGTACATAAACAAGCAGGGGGGGGCACTCATTCTTATCCCCTGTGAAGACTAGCCATGGCTTTATGGGATACAGCATTGACTTACCAAGTTCATCTGTAGGCAAAGTTCCTGCCAGGAAAGGAAAACACTCTGGCAGATGAACTAAGCAGAAACCTCATGGATCCCCACGAGTGGCACTTGGATCCACAAGTCTTCAGCATGATAACAAAGAAATGGGGATGCCCGGACATAGATCTATTTGCCTCCCCTCAAAACAATCAACTAAAAAGATTCTGCACAAGGACTTATCACAGACAAGCTTGGAAAGTGGACGCCTTATCTTTCAACTGGACAAACCTATCAGTATATGCCATTCCTCCACTACCTCTCCTCCCCAAGGTACTCCTAAAGGTCAGGCAGAAGAAACCAAAAGTGATTCTGATTGCCCCAGACTGGCCCCGCCAGTACTGGTGTCCGATCTTAAGGAACTTGTCCCAATGCCCAGCCTGGACCTTACTTCAAATACCTCATCTACTGTCCCAGCAAAACAATCAGATTCTGCACAGCCAACTCAGGACCCTAAACCTGGCAGCATGGTGGATAATATAGCCATTCAAACCACACCTCTCAGTAAAGCTGTGATGGATGTCATTTTAGAAGCCAGAAGGCCTAGTACTAAAAAAATCCTATGCTGGGAAATGGAAGAGATTTTGCGCTTTGAACCAAAATCAAGGAACTGATACAGCTGTCCCAAATATTCCTCAGATTTTTGCAGTACTTAACTGAGATGCTGGACAAAGGCCTATCTTTCTCATGAATTAAAATCCATGCCTCAGCCATTTTGGCTCATTACAATACAGAGCCACCACTCTCTTCTCACCCTTTATTAAGGCAGTACCTCAGAGGAGCCAAAAACTTAAGGCCTCCAAAGAGAACGTCAATACCTGCATGGGACCTCAATTATGTCTTGGAAAAACTCACCTTATCTCCTTTTGAGCCAGCTGCTACTGCAGATATAAAATTCTTATCTTGGAAAACAGCTCTGCTCCTAGCAATAACTTCTGCAAGAAGAGTTTCAGAGCTACAGGCTCTCATGGCCGTGGAACCCTTTATCATTTTTTATCTAGACAGGGTCTCTCTGAGAACAAACCCTACGTTTATGCCTGAGGGTGTTATCCAATGTAGCCCTTAACTAAACTATTCATTTGCCAACCTTTTATCCAAATCCACAGAACAAGGGGGAGAAAATTCTGCATTCTTTGGACGTACACAGACAACTTAGATTCTACTTGGACAAAACTAAAGTTTTCAGAAAGACAGAACAATTACTAGTGGCTTATGCCACAGCATCACAAGAACAATTACTAGTGGCTTATGCCACAGCATCACAAGGAAAGGCTATCTCCAAGCAGACTATTTCAAAGTGGATTGGTCACTGCATTCGTTTCTGCTACTCACAGCATGGTAAACCAGTGCCTTAGGGCATTAGGCCACATTCAACCAGAGCTGCAGCCACTTCTGCAGCCTTTCTCAGGGGAGTACCAACCAAAAACATTTTAGAGGCTGCTACTTGGAGTTCAGTGCATACCTTTACAAAACATTACAGTCTGCCTTTTTACTGTAAATACAGGGCAGGCTTGCCACTGCAGTTCTGCAGGGCCTCATAGCCGCTTCTAATGCTGTTTAGCTCCAGCCCCCCCAACCATAGCTTTGGGACTCAACCCAAATGTAATGACTGCAACAGTGAAACACGAAGAACATAGTACAGTTGTGTACACTTACCATAAATGTAGATGTTCGAGTGTATTCACTGTTGCAGTCCAGGTTACCCACCATCCCCCTTATTCTTGATGGAACTTATCTTTACTTCTCTAATCCTAAGATACCCTAAGATGGTAAAGCTTATTTCTGGTGTATGGATGTTGTATTTACATAAATTTAGCCTACCCTTTTGGGGGCGCCTGACATCTGGGGCAAGAAAAACTGAATAAAATGGCGTCGGCTGCATCTTTTGCCTGACGTCAGGTTGTCAGGGGTATAAGAGGCGACAGCAACCGACACAGGACCCAAGACTTTGGAATTCAGGCCGACTGAGGGCAACCTGCCAGCAGGATAACCCAAATGTAATGACTGCAACAGTGAATGCACTCGAACATCCACGTTTATGGTAAGTGTACACAACTGTACTATCGGGGGTTAAAAGCCCTATCCAAGGAAATGAACACAGCTTCCATGGGACCTGATTAGTATCCTAGGCTGTATTCTGCGCCATCTCCAGCAAGAACTGGCTTTGCCATTGAGTACCCTATTCAACCAAAGCCTAAGTACAGGCTGCATTTCAGCAAAGTGGAGAACTGCCATTGTCATCCCCTTGCACAAAGGTGGTGCAACTACTGACCCTGGAAACTATTGTCCCATTAGCTTGACAAGACTGAGCTGTAAAGCCATGAAGCTTATTGTTATGGATCTCATAATCAAGGACATAGCCAATCTCCAAGCACCAGATCTTGCCTGTTGAACCTGGTTAACTTCTTTGAGACCATCACTAAGGCGCTGGATGAGGGAAAGTCAGTACATACAGCTTACCCTGACTTGGCCAAGGCCTTTGACACAATCCCCCAATTGGGCATCATCATAAAGCTAACACACCTTGGCATAAATCCGTATCTCATCAGGTGGGTGGCCAACTGGTTGACCGACAGGACCCTCAAGGTCAAAATAGGCACCTCCACATCTGATAGCAGACCTGTCACTAGTGGAGTTCCCCAGGGATCTGTCTTGGGACTCCTACTGTTTGGCATCTACTTCTTAGTGGTCCAGGCAAAGACAAAAAGCCTGTGGATGACCATGTTTGTGGACGACTGTAAGTTGGGTGTTATCATTGACTCCCCAAATGATGTTCACATACTGCAAGAGGATCTCACAGCAACTAAAGACTAGTGCCAAAGTAATGGCCTCAAACTAAATGCAAACAAATGTATCATCATACCATTTGGCATAAACACGGCCCCTACTAATTACCACATCAACAGCAACCCCCTAAACACACCACCTCTGGTGAGGGACCTGGGTACTCAGGTTGATAACAATCTCACATTCAGCCATCATGTAGCGGCAGTGGTCAGAAAATCCTTTTACTTGGTTCATCTCACAAGTAAAGGGATTGTATCCAGAAAAAGTTATTACATCTCTGCTCACCCTTACTGTAAATTGAGCTTTATAAGTTCCCCCCTTTCTACACTGCTTTTTATATCCTGAATTATTTATTTGCCTTTCCTTGTGCTTATTTTGAAAAAGTGCATTTTGCCTCTCATGGTCTGTTTTATTGAATTACTTACTCTGAACTCATTATCTAGCTAGCTATTGGATAAAGTAGTGCATTTTTGCAATCTAGCAAGCACTTTTCTGTACTTTTACATCAAGAGGAGAGTGGCTTTTCCATCTAGTGGCAGTGGGTGTTAGCTTGTTCTGTATACAATGGATAAACACACTAGAGGTTCCTTCATGTAGTTGCTTTATTGGCCAGAGGGCTCAACAGTCAGTTTTCTGTATTTTCAGTGCTGGTATAAATTCGGCAAATTTGCATGGTGCTGCTCACTGTGCAAGTGCCTTATATAGATGCAAACATCTGGATACATTGCTTATTTTCATTATACTGTGAAAATTTATTGTGCTAGTTACCTTGTTATAGCACCTAATACTATTGCTGCTCAGACCGTTTCTGATTTGGTACTGGGCAGCATCTCTGGTTAGGTTAGCTGCAAATTACACCAAATAAACACCCTTCCTTCATCTGGTTACAAACACACTCCACTTCTATCCTTTCAAACAAACATTTAGGACCTGTAACCATGGATGGGCACTTTCCTGCTATATCTGCATCCACCTTGGTGGACATGGGTATCCTGAGGCAATGTAATATTTGCATTATGTACACTAACAACCACTTAATTCTCAAACAGGCAAATACAGTATGTGAGAGATGTAGGTACACATTGACACTTGAGGCTAGACTGGCATAGACAGACACAAAAAGCAACAAACAGTTTCCCAGTGACTCAAACACATCACTTACCGCACCCGCAAAAGATCTCACACACAAATCCACATACGTGAAAGTACTCACATGTAACAAAGCCAAACCTCAAAGGCTTTTTAGGCACAGTTCTTAGAAACTCAGCATGTACACAAACAATTATTCCCTTCACAACACAAAAGTCACATCTCATTGTGCCTCAACTACCAAGCCCATAAGGTGAAACACTCGACAACCCAATATTCTGGTCATAGGCGACTCCATTGTGAGACACACTGATGTCCATCTTACCAAGCTGGATAAGGAGAAGGTTACAGTTAGTTGCCTGTCAGGGGATCAGGATTCACCTGATTGTGCAAGCACTCTGATCACTTACCACCCTAAGTACCAGTATGACTCAGTTATAGACTGTCTGGGCTTGAATGATCTGAGAAGTACCTCCTTGGACTACACGAAGAGAAAGACATGAGCTCCCAGAATGTGTGTCACAGGCAGGTATGAGCCTAACACTGAGCAGCACTCTACAGTTTCCAAGGATGATGCCACAGTATCAGCAGAAAATGATAACTTTAGCAATTGGCTTAGTTACTGCTGTTCTTCCAAAGGGGTCCAATACTTGCCAGGCTGGGAGGACATGGTTAACGGGGATTTTCTTCACCTGTCACATCTAGGCTTTCAGATACTAGCCAAAACATTATCCACCCCTGTAGTGCCTTTTTTAGGCACTGCCAAGCAGACTAACCTTCCAAAATAACAAAAGCTACTCAGGACAAGTTAAAGGTGCTACTGCTCAATGCCAGGAGCCTCACCAAGAAACTGCATTCCCTGGAAGCTGTCCTCACCCTGTAGAATGCTGATGTCTGTACAGTTACTGAAAAGTGGTTCAAAGCCATGGAAAGCAAACCGGCAGTGCATGGCTATAATGCCTTTTGTACATTCCGACCACCCACTGAGCATGAAAGAGCAAAAGGCACAGGTGAATTTATCTACATAAAGGATATGCACACCTCAAGGCTGGTCAAACAATATAACCTGCTTGAGTTAATCCATGTCTAACCAACCATGAGAAAAATCCATTACTGTATTCCTGCTAGCTATAAGTCCCCCCATGCACCAGGAAACCCATACATTATACCTGAAGTTGCTAGAATCACTCACCATCCAGCCCAGTACCATACTCGTGGGTAATTTTTAACTACCCCTCCATTAACTGGGAAGCATACATGACTACTAACATGAAGGTCCAAAGATTTTTTGACTTTGTTAATTCAAATTCCCTGCAGCAGCTAGTTTGCGCACCCACTGTGTGATGTCCTCACTGGTAAGATCAGATCACAAAGCAGACTCCCTTGAAATTAAGGTAAAACTAACCCCCGCACACACCTAACCCCAGTAACTTTAGGAACTTCTCTAAAGTAAATTATGAGGTATGGCATAGCTAGTTTCCAAGCTCCCCCAAATCCAGAAAATGCAGGAACCCATGCAGAGGTGTACACAAACGCCCTGTATGACCACATAAACACCTGCATAGAAACAGCAGTACCAGACTAAGATAAACCCAGGTCAAACTGCAAAAACAAGCCACCCTACCAGACCCCTGGTATTAATAGGTTGTAAAACAAAAGAAAATCTTGTCGAGAAGTAAGACGGAATGTGCACAACAGAGCAAAAAGTTCTTCATTAGTGTAAACAAGCTAATCAGGGAACTAGTCAAGTGTCTGAAAGCAGACTTTAGGTAAAAATAACCTCCAAAACAAAGAATCACCATAACGCATTTTTCAGTTATGTCCACAGTCTTAAGGGCAACAAACAACAATGTGCAGAATTAGATGTAGATGGCATCACCTATACTCAGCCAGAAGACATAGAAAATCTATGGGCTGACAAACTCTGCTCAAATTTTACCTCCCCAGTTCACCCCCAAGAAACACCCTTCACCATTCCACTTCCAATTATCCCCGAAGAACAGGTTTACAACTACACTCTCTTAAGCTAAAAACACAGCTTCAATGGGGCCTGACTATAAGTCCTGATTTAAGCTGTTTGAGGCAACTTGGTTTATCAGACCCATTAGGATCTCTGTTTAACCACAGCCTCTGAATTGGCTTTGTCCTATTAGACTGGAGGACAGCAGTAGTCATCCCTCTGCATAAAGGGGGACCACCTCTTAAAATGGGAAATTACAGACCCATACGTTTAACTTGCCTAATATGTAAGGACATGAAAAGAATAATCATGCACCTGAAAAAAAATGACATAGGAAACCGCCAAAAACTGGAACCAGCCCAATTCGGCTTTGTCAAGGGCATGTCATGCCTACTTATTCTGTTAGATTTCTTTGAGATAGTGACTAAAGCCGTGGATGAGGGTAAAACAGTATATACTGCCTACCTTGATTTTTACACAATTCCACACAACGATATTATAAATAGTCACAAAACTGAGTACAAATCCCTGTGTCGTCAGATGGATAGCCAACTGGCTCACGGACAGGACACATATGGTTGATGTGGGTGAATCCAGATCCAGCAAGAGGCCACTTACTAGTAGTGTACCACAGGGCTCAAGGCTAATGTGGAAGACATCTGGATGACCAAGTTTGCACGACTGCAAGCTGGGGGCAATCATTGACTACCGCTATGATGTAGATATCCTTCAGGAGGATCTAGGTCAGACAAATGATTGGTGCCAGAACTATGGCCTAAAACTAAATGCAAAAAAAAATGCATCATCATACCCTTTGGGAAGTCAAATATCCCTGCAAATAACATCAATAGCACACTCCTAAGAGTAGACTCAGGACATCTGGGTACAGAGGTAGATAGTAGCCTGAACTTTGACCGACGTGGTGAGGAAGTCCTTTTATCTGGCACAACTTATATGTAAAGGTTTAGCATCCAGATCCAAGAAAATTACAGTCCCACTATACTCAGCCCTCATTAGATCAGTAATAGAGTACAGTGCACCATTTGGTATGCACTTGACTAGGCATTTAAAGCAATTGGAGCAACCTCATAGGTTCCTCAAAAAGAAAAACGGTATAAACCTGAGCTATGTGGGTAGAATAAAAGCCTTATCCCTTTACTCCGTCTCCTACCGACTATTAAGGGGTGGCTTATACCTGACCTACAAGGCACTTACATATCCAGCCCTGATGAAGCTGCTAGACATCTGCAAGTCAAACATCATCAATGTCACCTGATCTAATGACCTAAATTTAGTCAGCGACTAAAGCAAAACATGCTGGAGAGACAGATGTGTCTCAGAGGTTGCCCCTTCTTTGGAACAGATTTCTTATTTACATTAAGCAGAGCCATTCCCTGGCCCTCTTCAAATGCAGTTTGGATCAATGGGTGGGGAATAGCAAATTCACACCTGGGGTAGTGCTTATGTCCCTTATGGACAGGGCAGTCTGTAAGATACTCAATGCACAAGCACAAATCCATGCCATCCTCTTGCCCTTAGGGGCCATATATTTGGTAAAATCAGGTAACATTGGCTAGGCTTGTAAGGGCCCTTAAACCGTTAGTCAAGTAATCTCCAAGGAACCTATGGCTAAATTGACCATTTGGACACAGGAGAATAATATGCGGATAAATACATCAGAAACTATAAATATGAGATTTGGAAGACATATTTTAGGGTGAATATTTAATACAGCATATAGTGTTTCAAACTTTGAGTTTTTCTGATAGTACCAAAGAACCGGTTAATGACTGTTCTAAAACTTTAAGCTGTATAAAAAGATTTAGAACTAAAATCATAAATGATTACATCATTATAAGTTAACATTAGACCAACATTAGTATGGAATAATAAATAATAATAATAAAGAAACTTTATAAGGAAACAAACATGAGTAAATTGTAAAGAGTACAGTGGAAATAAACTAAAGGCATCCATGGATGTGAGAATTATTTTGAAAGATTCAAATATCTGAACTTGTACAGTGTCTCATGTAGATATTTAAAATGAGACTTTTTTTTAGGTATATTGGGCATTTAGAGACAACTGCTTCTGGGAACACTTCATGCGCAACCTTGATGAGTGGATGGGAAACCACAAATTTGTCCCATGGATTCCACCCGTGTCCCTCATTGACAGGAGTGACAAGTGCTGACTGAGGTTTCTTTTTGGGGATAAACTCTTGGCCAGGTTTGTAAGGCCCCCAGGGCCATTAGCCTAGTAACCTCCTATGATCCCTTGGTCTGCCCTTGACTGATCCAAACTGGCTTGGGTTTAGAGTTTATAGGTTACTTATGTTCTTGTTTATTAATTCCAAAATGATCCTTTTCCATAGCCTTGTGACTGAAGCTGGTCAGGCGTCTGAATCTATAATTTCCATGGTCTGTTGTCACCCTGCCTTTCTGCAAGGGGATGAATATTGCATGTGAGAGTTTCGCTGGGGACTAGCTTTAGCTTTAAAAATAAGAATTGTTCTTTTCTTTTTAAAAAAAATTTTCAAAATTTTTTTTTAGTCAATGAATAGGTAGGTGTGTGTTGACTTCTTTATCTTATCCTGATTAGTTATTTACTTTAAGTTTACTAAAAGGTACAGAGAGAGTTTTTTACCTCTACCTCCCCTACTTAAATAACTAGGATATTGTGTAGTGCTTATGATTTGACATGACACGACATACGGATTTGACTGTGTTTTTTTCTCTTGAAGTGACTCTTTTACTGGACTGTCATTTTTTCTTGTTGTCATGTCAAAAATTAAAATCTGGCTTCAATACTGACTTAGATGAGTCAGAAGGGTCCCACCTTCAGAGGATGTCTCTTTTGCTGACACATCTTGACATGACATCAGAGAGGAAACTGAGAAGGTGACTGGCAAGCCCTCCTGGATGGATGAGTCAGTTTTGCTGAAGGCATTTGGCCGTCGCCCCTCCTCTCCTGGGTCACTCCCCTTTTGATGAGTTAATGGAATTGATTGCCTCTTCTAAAGGAGGTGGTTTGCTGTGGTTTCGAGAACCCCGAGATTTTGGCAGAGAACACAGGGGCAGACTGTTCGAAGCCCTAAAATGCTTTTTCCAGAGGGAAGGGTGATTTCAGCAAGAGGCAGAGAAGGCAGAGGTGACAGGCCTAGCTCAGGGTGGAAGGGGTGGAGGAAACCCAAGGTGAGAAGGAACCTTTCTGGTCCTGCTTTGGAGGCAGTCGGAGAGGGGCAACTCCTCCCCCTGAAAGGCCAAACCTTTTTTCTGAGACCTCCTGAACCTTTCAGAGCACTCCAAATCCCTGGACCCAGTCGGGGAAAAAAAAAGGCCAGAACCTCAAAAAACTCAAACCTTCAACCCAGCAAAACAAGAAATTTCCCCCAGATGTCAAAAATTCGGATCCCCACCCCAAAAACACATTTGCCCAAACAAGAAATTCAAAGAGTCAGTTCCCCAAGAAGTCCAAACACTGCCTATCAATTCTTCAGCTGCTAAGAAAAGTTTCCTTTCTCCAGAAGGACAAAAGTTCAAACCAGTCCGCGCTTCTATCGATCTTCCATTCTCACAGCGAAAAAAGAACGCGGTCAACCATCGCATACTACCCCATCCTTACAGAAGGATCTCCGTCAAGACTCAAAAGATCGTCTGATCACACTATTCGATCAACTTGGCCTTGGTCCAGAGATCACTTCCCCAGCCCGGGCTGGGAAGGCTTGGCACCCAGCGTTAATCATCTGAAGGGCTGCCACCCCATGTTGCCATTCGAGTCACGCTAACTGGGCCTCACCACCACCAGCCGTCAACGTACATGCCACAGGGTTCCCTACATTTCTGCACATTGGGATCAGCGCCAGTAAATTCCCAGAAATCCTTGCTTATTGTTTCACAGCAGATCTTCGACAACAGTTGCATGCCACCACCAGGGTTCAAAGAAATCCAAACTTCCAACAGAAAAACAGCCTATGCAATACATCCAACATTTTCTTCTGCTGTAAGTCAGGTTCTTCCAGTTCTGATTGTTCTGAAAGTTTTCTTCTCTCATAGCAGCTCTGCTGTTATCCAGGAATTGGGGAGTCAAATTAATGAGAGTTTGCAAACTCATGGTCATTCAATCCTCATAGCAATACAGGAACTCTCAGCAAGCATGAGAGTGCTACAATGGCTTCTATTTGCACAATGGTCATTCCAACAACTTCCACTAACTCTGCGAATATTGATAACGAAAACGCAATTGCGGGCGCGCGATATGGTCGGGACAACTTCCTGATAGGGTGGGGGCATCTTTCAGGGACGGACCAAATTTACGAAACACGGTGGCAACAGACACAACCTGGGGGGGGTGTTTCAGGGACAGACAGTCGTTTTAATGGACCAATCTGCTCGGACGCTCCTCCAGGGACCAGGCATCTTCAGACAAGGACAGACAGGGTGCAACACTTTGCATCTCAAGACACCAGGTCTTGCCTTTCTGAGGCAGCAGATTTTATGCTGGTAACACTTGCCCCTTCGTCCAGCAATGCACAGCGCAGTCGGGGATCATCAGCGTCACAACCCGACAGGCAACAAGAGGGTATTCTGTTGCCTGTCGGCAGCAATTCGGCGATCAAGTGGTCGCCAGTCCACTGGGGCGCACGCGCAACGCACATCCCGGTGCGAGCAAACCTCAGCCTCACAGCGCCAAATCAAATGGAGCTACTGCGGAGAGTGGTCCTCAAACAGTCAGTTGCTTTCCGCAATTTTTCTGATGCCCGCGCTGGCCTGCGATCTGTTTCCTCCTTTCCAATGAACGCAGGGTTTGCCCAAAGCAGAAAAACTCGCTTCAGAGGACTATGGCCGCCATTGCTCCGTTCTGGCCTGCCTCTTTATACTTTTCTTCAAACTTGCGCCACTTTTTTTCTCACCTCAACCGGAGGACTAGCCCTTCCCACCTAGAGCCCTCAAATGCCCCGTTGAATTTGACAGTCTTTCAATCCTCACCCTTCGGGACTTGGATACTGGACCCAGGACAGCCAGGTCAATTCCTCTCAATGGCCAGAGAGTTAGCAGCCCAGCTTCTTCTCTAAGTTTCTACTCTTATTTACTTATATTTTAGCTGTGTCAATAGTGTCATCTAAGGCTGAGTCACATCAGCTGAGTCACATCACAACCCTAAAACTTATACTAGTAATGAAAACGTTTTTTCAGTCTGGCTGAGTCACACTGTTAAGGAACCTTACAGCCCTCTTTGAAGTTCTTAGATCATATTTAAGAAAGTGAATTGCTAGGGAAAGTGCTGCACCTATTATGGCTCACAGATTTAAAAGGTTCTTATTATAGAAGGTTTGCAGTTTAGAAGACCCATCAGACCATCCTTATTTAAATTTATTGTTCTCTATTAATTAATGTTACCACCCACCACCCACATCACCAACTAGTTGATTAAATTTTTCAGTTTCTTTTTGATATCCCTTTACTATTGCATCTTATGCCTTTGTTTGTCGTGGCTACATTATTTTTATTACAAACATCTTTTCTGCTAGTTCATTCAATCTTTTCGACCCTACTCATCCACCCATTTTATCATCCAATTTTTTATTCTATTTTCAATATTAACCAGTCCATCACACCAAACATTCCCACCTTACTTAGTAATACCAAATTCAGTAATTAATATTACCACTTGCTGAAAATCCATAGACATAACAGATTCACAAGTTATAGAATAAGACTGGATGCATAGAACACTGATCAACATTTTATACTCAGATTTTTTTGACAGGAAAAAAGATGACAGGAAATCTGATCAGCTATTTTAAAGTTTTGCTGTCATCAGAATTTTGTTTATAAAGAATTCTTTCAAAAAACTCATTTTTGTCATAGAAATGTTGATCAAAATATGATCAATTTCTATCAGATTGATATCAGCACAGATCACTTTATCTTCTTTTTCTACATGTGCGGTCTTTGCTGCCTGCTTAAACCATAAATTACACATTTGAAACTACCACATACATTTTCTAGGGATAGGGGTGGACAGGGTTTTTAGGGATACAAAGCTCAATTAGGGATTAGTTCCTCAGGAACATCCTTGAGTGGGCGCTCGCCACCCTTGAACAAAGGCGATGTAAGTGTAGAACAGATTGAACAGATCATACCAGAAGTTTTGCGTTCCGTATAACGCCCATCAGGAGTGGTCATCTCGCCCCTTCCACCCTTAGGAAAGACTGTTCGATTTGAACCCTGCCTGGGGTATGGTCCTTCTGCTGCTGTTGCTCTATTGCTGTTGCTATTATACTTACCACTGGTTTGTTTATATATACTATATATGTATATTTATATATATGTGTGTGGCCTGTGCTATGGGTTGTCTTGTTTAGATTGCAAAGAATAAGGAGGTAAAGGCAGAGGGGATTGTGGGTATTGATGTCCTCTCGATGCAGAGCTTTGCAGTCGGCCGTCGTCGGGGTCGGATCCGGCCGAACCGCTCCAGTAATAACCCAAGGCGAGATGAACACTCCACATGGAACGTTATGGTAAGGACATAACTTCTTTTTTCCGCCATTTTTCCAGCACAGAGTCTATTTGGAGGCTGATACTGACTAGCCTTTGTAGGGGGATCTGATAAGTCTGGTTTCAGGCTGACCTGTAGGCAGCCTGACTTATCTGGACACAAAGATGTAGTTTTCTTGGCCTTAGGAGGCAGAAGGAGTTAAGGTTTGAGTTAAACTAGTCTG
Organism: Protopterus annectens; assembly: GCF_019279795.1. Lineage (NCBI taxonomy): Eukaryota > Metazoa > Chordata > Ceratodontiformes > Protopteridae > Protopterus > Protopterus annectens. The sequence goes on from NC_056741.1 coordinate 1,991,360,914, forward strand.
CCTGTAGATTGCCTGTGCCCGCTGGGTCTAATTATGAGATGTAATTTAATAACTGTGCAGTGCTGGGAAATTTTCTGAGCTTTCTAACATAGTTAAAGAAGGCATTGTGGTTATTCTTTGCCTGTGTGGCTATTTTTACCATTTATAAATGGCTTTGGTTGATTTCACTGGGGTCAGATTTAGCAAGAGCATTTTTGGCATCATGAAAGTTAAACTTATTTTTGTATGCAGTGAACTTTTTCTTTTATTATGGAGCTTTTTTATTTTTCTGTTTCTCAGTAGGGTTTTATTTTTAAATTTGGCATTGTATCTACTTTGGCGGGAGACAGTTGTGCCTGTTTGGTGGTAAAGGATTCTATGTAAGATCAGTGAAGTGGCCTGTTTCCCCATAAAAAAGTTGTGCCATGATGCATTCTATGGCTTTGTATACAATACTGGTGAGGGTGGAGGGCCTGTAATTACCTGGGTTTGCAGAGGGGCTGTCTTTGCATACGAGAGGAGTCACACTGGCTGTTCTTCAGGCACAAACTGTTAGGCTGAGGCTGAACACATGAAGTAGAGATTCAGAAGGTGTATACTTACCACTGATGAAAATGCAGCCGAACATATTATCTAGTCCCATTGAAGTATTATTTTTATCCTTTGATAGGGATTCTAAGATTTGTTTCAAGGTGATTTCTGGGGAAATTATTTTTTGGGGATAGTGAGGCAACGTTGTGGGTAGGTGCCGTAAAGTTAGTACTAAATTTGTCTGCTAATTATTGGCTGTATCATTGGGATCAGAATGTGTGATATTATAGTTGAGCTCCATGTATTTGTTGGACATTATTCCTTAACTTCGTGATATAACAGAAGTAATTTTTGTTTCTTTGGTAGCAACCTTAAACTTGTATTTGCATTACATTTTCTAATAGTGACCTTTAAGTTCCTTCTAGTCTTATTTCAATGTAATCTTGATGTAGTGGATGGGGATTTCTGTTTGCATCCCATTTGTACAAATGCTACGCAAAAGGAAATTTAAGATCATATTGAAAACGCTTTATCTCACCTTCTTGTGTAGATTGCATAGAATAGAAGGGCTTTGCTAGAACTTTTGATACAAGAAACCATTTATGCAGGTAAGATCCACTAGATGGCAGTAGGACATCAGTTTTGGCTGATTTGTAGCTGCATTTAGTTTGAATTCATTTGGGTGGGGGTGAATAAGCTAGTCATCTCCTCCTTGCTGTAGATAGGAATATACAATTGATAAAGAAGATGCATATATATCAGTTGTGTGGAAGTAATTTTCCTCTCTAAATTTATCTGTTACCATTTAAAAAAAAATCTTTCTAGTGGGAACATACATATGCAGATCATAATGCTTGCAGAAAAGTAAATAGGATGAATTTCTTTCTTTTCCACTTTTTAAAACGTTTGTAAAGTAACTTACATTCTAACTGCAGTAAAACTATATATAGTGTGTGTAATGAGATACTGTTTTGGATTATGTCTTTAAGGGAATACTTATGGAATGTTTGTATTTAGAATTGTTGATGTGAAAATATGGAAAAAACGCCTACAAAATATTGCAAATATTACCTTAAAATGGGCCAAGACACTTGTTAACCTGGACAAGGTGAAAAATAATATAAAAGTGTTAAATCTTGAGACCTTGTGTGGATTGTATTCTATAGTAACCTTTGAATAAAAAGCTAAAGACAGAATTTTCTTGAGTACCTGCTTGAAAGAAGAAAAAAATAGAATGTTTCTTCTTGCTTTTCCATGTCCCAGGTGACCGTCGGATGTTCTGCTTTTATTCCATGGCTCCTGTCCTCCTCCTTGATAGCACCTGACGGGAAAGAAGGAAGGGTAGTGGGGGGTAGTGGTGTCTGACCAATGTTACTCCCTCCAGCTATGTCTGTCATTGGTAGTTAAGAAGAGTGGCACAGAGCTGAACTAGAAGCTGGCAGTGTAACATATATGCTAGCGATGGGGATTTTCTGAGCTTTGCCCCCAATGTGCTAACATTCAACTTGGTAGGTTGAGTGGGCAGTGAGATGTTTTGTGAGATGTTCCCACACTGTACTGTAGGGCAGCCACATCTGCTCTCCCATCCCACACATCCAACCTCCATTAGCTTGTACCTCCTCTTTCCCCATTTCCCCCACCACCAACACCAGCACCATGGGCAAACTCATCATCTGTGCCAGCTCTGTCAGGAAATTGAGCTGCGAATCAATGTCAAGTCACCTGGGTCATACTCAAGGCATCATTTCTCTACGCCACCAGAGATGGCCAAAATGATTCCTTCATGATGGTTTAGATTACTTTTGACATTTTACAGTCACGATAATGTTATAATAGGGAATGGTTGTGATTTTTAACTTTGATTTTTTTTTTCTTTTCTCTTTTTTAATCATGTATCAAGAGTTCTGTTGGAGTGGGGTAGTGTGTATGGATTTTCAGTTTGACTGTGAGTGGGGTTCAGAGCGTACAGAGTCCATATGGTCCTCAGAGAATTTTGGAGCATGATTATCAGACATATGTTCCATAAATGGAAGTTTTAATTTGGTGTAATTAGAATTAGCCAAGACTGCAGAACTGCTGATTGAAGACAGAGACAGGATGCAAACTTTTAAACACAAGCTCAGTGATATAGAACGCAAACTTTTAAACACAAGCTCAGTGATGTAGAACTGTTGGCTGAGGGCAGAGGTTATTTATGCACTTACCTTGCCTGCATATAAAAACATAATCTGACAAGTCTAATGAATTGGATGGGTAAGATTGGACACTGGCACTACCCTTATCCTGTGCCTGTTGTGAAACTGAATAGTTGCAGTGATTACTGTTCTCCTTAGTCTATGAATGTGCAGCCGTCTTTATAGTTCATAGGTTCATAGGTTGGTACTAGGCTATCAGCCCTAGGGCCTATACAAGCCTAGCCATAACAATTCCCTGGCTATTTCTTCCCACATTATTTACTTTCCTGGACCCCTGTCTAGCAGGGCGACTGACGTGATCCCTGGGGTGAATTTCCTTTCTCCCATCCAATCATCAAGGTTCCTCTTGAAGAGGTCCAAAGAGGCACTCTGCTTGACATGTATGGGCAATCTATTCCAGAGTCTGGGGAGTCTCTGGGTCAGGAACCTATCCCTCCAGCATGTTTTGTTTATTATGATGACAAGGTTTAGATCCCTGGAGTGTGTAGCTCTGAGGGATTGGGATTTCTTTAAGTGTAGCATGTCCAACAGCTCTGGGTTTGACATGGCTTTCAGCAAGGACATCGTATAGCAGGTAGAACTATATGCATATCTTCCCACTGGACCATTTTTGGGTATTGCCAACTATTCCAAAGCATAATATACAACTCAGAAAAAATGTCTCATTTCCCTGCCTCCTCTTGTATTTATGCACATCATACACATTAGCATCTCATTATCTTTGTCTCCTGTCACTAGTGACATTACTTTTTACTTTATTAGAAGATGTAATTGGTAATCCTATGTAAAGGAAAGTGATGAATTGGTATGTGACACTCCATGTTGTACATTATTGTGATCCATTTAACTTTAATGGCAGTTATTTATTACTGTTGATCATGTGTAGTTGTACCGACTGCTTTAGTTGTGTATGGTTGTTTATACTTATGATGATAACCACTATATCGTAAACTTGACAGGTTGCATTCCATGTATGGGTCTTGCACACTCCATGTTTCCTGCAGGTAACATACATTTGTCAGATTTGGTTGATGCTTTTTACTGCTCAAGTCAGGGCCTTCCATTCAGAACATAGCCCTGCAGTTTGGAGAAATACTTCTGTATGTTGCATAGAGTATACTGTGTAGTGTGGTGCTTTCTGAATCTCAACACTGCAGAGTATGGAGCATGCACCATTTGGGATTTTGATCTGCAGTTACATATTAGATGGTACAATGAGGGTGCAAGCAATTTTGAATTGTTTCTTGATTTTATAGCCTGTTCCATACATCAGCCTTATGAAAGTCAACGCCTTGTCTCTGAATCTTACTTTGTATTTTTAAGGGTACAGACGTGTGTGGCAGCTTTATAATGTACAGATTTGTGTGTGGTGTTAGGTTCTTAAACTGAAATCTCTAATGCTATCAACAGGATTTTTAATGAACTTTGTTTCAAATGTACATATTTTTGTCTGGTGGTAGTTTCTTGCACTGAAATCCATGATGCTAACAGCAGGATTTTTAATGCATGTTAAGTTAAGTTTAATTGCATTGTGGTCCTGAAGTAGTCAGCATAGTACTCATGGTATACAATCACTGAGAAGTTTGCTCAACATTCCTTCAATAGCTCACCTGGTAGAGCAAAGGACTGTAGTGATTTCCAAAGTAATCCTTAGGTCTCTGGTTCATTTCTTGCTCGAAGGAGTTTGCGTTTGGAATGTGGATTTGGCATAATGGTTAAGACCTTTCACCTCATAGACACAAGGTGCAGGATTTAATTTTGATCCCGAGTTATTAGCTAGGCTCAAAATGCCTCTTCAAAGGTAGATAGCCAAGTATTCACCTATGAACTGTGAACTTAAAAATGTATGATTTTAGACTTGTGTGGTGGCGATTCAGCAATGAGCTTAAAAATGTATATGATTTTAGACTTGTGCGATGGTGCTAGCATTAAGTACTGTGCTTTGCAGCTTGTTTAACTAGATAGATAGGGGTTCTTATCTCACAGGAGTCAACTTTTGTGTGTGTCCATTCAACTATCAGTCTGGAGACTATTTCTTTCACATGACCACAGTGGTGAGTAAACCCTTTTATGTCATACAACTTATAAGTAAAGACATGGTATCAAGATCCAAAGAGGGCATTTTATTTATTTAAGCCATAACCCACAATGTTGGTGTGGTATATTAAGATTTACCCAAGGTTGGTGTGGTTTAATCACGGGGGCGAAGCATTTGTGCTGTAACAGAGGCCTGGTTTAAAGCAGCAGAAAGGACCCCTGCACTACCAGGCTATAACTCATTCCACACCTTTCAGCCCAGGAACATAGACTGAAACTCCAAAGGTGGTGGTTATCTCCATATTCATAAAGGTTATGCACACCTCCATACTAGTAGCCCAGTATAACGTATCTGATATGCTTCAGGTACAACTAACATTGGGTAAGATGGCAATTCAGGTCGTAGCCTGCTATAGGTCCCCAACCATGTCCCAAGACTCTCACTCCACGCTCCTAAGCACCCTGGAAACTATTAGGGTCCAACCCAACACTCTCATACTAGGTGACTTCAACTGCCCCTCCATCTCATGTACTAATACACTGGCCCAACTCTTCCCGGAATTAATCACTTCCATTGCCCTGGACCAGCTTATTCTTACCCCCACTAGAGGAAGCAACATCCTTGACCTGGTTATCACTAACATGGGCAACCGTTGCTCTACACCAATAGTTAATTCCTCCCTGGTTAGATCCGACCACAGACTAATCACCATGGAAATCCATATTTCACCCACACCCCCTGCAAAGGTAACCACCATGAAAAACTTCTCCAAAGCTGACTTTGGGCTCCTAAAAACAGCTGTGGTTAACTTCACATTACCCATGCCAATGGAAAATAGATGCATGACTGCCAAATCATACACCAATGAACTGTACGAACACGTACATAAATGCGTGAAACTAGCCATACCTAACTGAACCAAGACACTCTACTCCAAAAAAAGGACGCCAGTCTGGTGGTTTCCTGCCCTTAATAAACTCTACAACAGAAGGAAGAAACTGTTGCAGAAAAAGGCGACGACCCAAGACTGGAAAAACTCCCTTATTAGCCTAAACAAAAAGTTGAGATCCCTCATCAAAACCTCTAAATCCAGCTATGAAGGCAGAATTGCAGCATACACTAAAAACAACTACAAAGCCTTCTATAGTTCATAGGTTCATACTAGGCTATCTGCCCAAGGGCATTTATAAGCCTAGCCCATAGTTATTTGGCTTTCGCCACCCCTTTAGTTTGAATAAAACTATGCCTATTATTTTGCTGTGCCTCTGTCAAGCAGTGACACTGAAGTAATCCCTGGGGTATATCTGCGATCCCCCATCCATTGGTCAAGATTCCTCTTGAACAAGGCCAGCGAGGTGCTCTGCCTCACATGTACCGGGATTTTGTTCCACAGCATAGGGAGTCTCTGGGTGATGAATCTGTCCCTCCAGCATGTTCTATTAATAACCGTGTCAAGGTTTAAGTCTCCCGCTCTTGTGGTTCTGAGGGATCTAGATTTTTTGAGGTGAAGCATATTCATCAAATCAGGGTTTGACATGGCCTTGTATGTCAGGCACAGGTCACTTCTGAGCAAGCGGTATGAGACTGAATAGAGCTGGAGTTCTTTCAGTCGGGCAGCATAAGACATATTTTTGAGACCCTTTATCCTTTTGGTGAGGAACTTTTGGGGCCTTTCCAGCTGCTGCAGGTGTCTGGTCAGATACATTCCGAATGGGGCATTGTACTCAATCATAGGTCTAATGAGTGATGAGTACAGGGGCGATGACCTCCCTTGATCTAGATGTGAATCCCTTCATGATCAGGTGGGCAATGTAGAAGGTTTTCCTAACTACTTTAGCAACATGAGTGTCAAACGAAAGGCTACTGTCAACCTGGGTCCCCAGATCCCTGATGACTTCTTCTGTGCTCAGTGGATTGTCACCTATATGGTAGCTAGGGGTAACCTTGTTTTTCCCGAAGGGTATGACTATGCATTTCTTGGCATTTAACTTTAGGCCATGGCTCTGGCACCAGTTATCCACTTCTGTGAGGCCCTTCTGAAGGATATCTGTGTCAGATGTGTTTTCGACTATGGCGCCCAGTTTGCAGTCATCTGCAAACTTTGTCAGCCATAACCCTCCTGTGTTTGCTTGTACTTCAGAAAAGTAGATGCCGAACAAGAGTGGACCCAGGACTGAGCCCTGTGGGACACCACTTGTGACAGGCTTTGAGTCTGACATGGCTCCAGCAACTCTGACCCTGTGGGTTCTGTCACTTAGCCAGTTTGCAACCCATCTTGTGATGTATGGGTTTACATTCAAGCTGATGAGTTTTTAGTGGGGTATTGTGTCGAAGGCCTTTGCCAGGTCAAGGTAGGCTGTATGGACTGCCTTTCCCTCATCAATGGCCTTGGTGACTGTCTCGAAAAAGTCAACCAAGTTTAAAAGGCATGATCTGCCTTTGACAAAGCCAAACTGGGTTGGATCCAAAGTCTGCAAGTTCCCTATCTCTTTATTTATGAGTTCCATTATGATCCTCTCCATGGCTTTGCAGATAAGGCTTGTCAAGCTAATGGGAGTGTAATTTCCAGGGTCGGTGGAGGCACCACCCTTGTGAAGTGGGACCACAGTCGCCGTGCGCCACTCCTTGGGTACGTATCCTGAGGTGAGGCTAAGATTAAACAGATGTCCTAACTGCAGGTTTAATTCCTCATTGAGTTCTTGGAGCACACAGCCGGGGACACCATCCGGTCCCATGGATGCTGTGTTTTTTGCTTTGGAGAGAGCAGTTCTCACCTGGGCGTTGGAGATGTTTGGGGGCTACAATCATCTGGTATAGATTTCTCTCCTTTTGGGGAAGAGTGGGGGGAGAAGTTTGCACTGAACCTGTCAGCCAGTATGTTGGCAATGTGTGTAGGTTCAGTAATCTTCACATCATTTTGAACTAATTCTGAGCATATCTGGGAGTTTCCTCCTAGGTTTCTAACATAGCTAAAGAAGGCCTTATGATTGTCTTTTGAATCCTTGGCGATTTTTCTCTCAAAATTTGCCTTGGATGATTTTATGAGAGCTCTTAGTTTTTACTTATAATGATCAAAGGTGTCTTACCTTTCAAGGATTTTGCTCTATCTTGTAGTAGCTTCCTCCTTTTGTTGTAGAGCTTGTTTATGGCTGGGGTCCACCAGACTGGACGCTTGCCTTTGGTACAAAGAGTCTTAGTTTTGTTTGGGATTGCCTGATCCATGCAGTCCTGTAGGTGCTGGTAGAAGGCATTTGTAAGTGATTCAGCGGTTTGAGTAATGTTTACCACTGGCTCAGGGGCCTTAAAGGAGACCACACTAGTTTTTAGAAGTGTGAAGTCGGCTTTTGAGAAGTTTTTCACTGTGGTCTTTTTGTTTCAGGTGGGGCGGGATGAGGACCTCCAGCGAGATTAGTTTATGATCTGATCTCACCAGTGAGGGGTATACTTCTGGTGTTGAACATTGTGATCCCATATTCGTGATGATGAGATCAAGTATGTTTTCTCCTCTTGTGGGGATGGTGACTAGTTGTTCCATGGCATTTGAGTTTATGAACTCCAGGAACCTTTGGGCTAGAGTGTTTGGGCTTGAGTAGTGTTCCCAGTCTATATTAGGGTAGTTGAAGTCACCTAGTATGATGGTGTTTGGAGATACATTTATCCCCTCCATTGTTTTCAGGAAGGCCATGTGAGGTTCCTGAGTTTGAAAGGGTGGCCTGTAACATGCTACAAATTGCAGAGCAGTCTTGCCTATGGTTAATTGCACCTGGATGGTCTCCGATGCATCGTGCGTTGCCACCAACCTTGAGGTGTGGGTGTCCTTTATGAATATGGACACCCCCACCTTTCTTGGTGTTTTCCGGATTTTGGGTGCGTAACGCAAGATATGAGGTGAAACCTGCTAGTGCTGGGGTGCTCTCAGGAGCCTTGAACCAGGTTTCTGTCACAGCACAGACATCGATGTTCTCCATACTGAGAAGGGCCTCGAGTGCGTGCATCTTGAGATTGAGACTTCTGGCATTGAGCAGCATTACCCTTAGTTTTTTACTTTTTGTATTCTAGGGTGGTAGGTTTAGAATTTGAGCCTTGCCTAAAAAGGCACTATGGGGTGGCAAGAGCCTTTGCCAATATCCGAAGCCTAGGGTGACAGGTGCAAGCCGTCCCTTGAAGCAGCGTGGCTTGTCCAGCATGTCATCCCAGGCAGACAGACATTGGATCCCCTTTGAATGACACCAGAATTTAAGCCAATTATTAAAGCTGATCATCTTATCACTGTATTGTGGCATCATTCTAGGTGAAGGTAGGATACTGCTCAAGGTTAGGGTCATACCTGCCTGGGCTACATAATCAGAGAGCTCCTCAATGTCTCTTTTCATGTAGTCCAAGGAGGTACGTCTCAGGTCGTTGACACCAGCGTGGACAATGACTGAGTCGTACTTGTACCTGCTGTTGAGAGACCTGAGTGCTTGTGTTATGTGACGGATTCTAGCGCCCGACAGGCAGCTTACTGTGACCTTCTCCTTAGTCTGGTGAGCGGGACGTCAGTGTGTCTGACTATGGAGTCACCTATGACAAGTATGTTTGGTGTTGTATTTGGCCTTAAGGGCAGTGACTGCTTTGCACACTGATTTTGTTGTTTATGTGTTGTTTGTGTGGTGTATTGAGTTTGCAGTTGCTTGGGTGTCTGCTTTGGAGGCCTCTGCTGTTTAGGTAAATTTTTACTCAGAGCCTCCGAGTATGTCTTAGTGTGTTTATGTGTTTGATTCAGTGGTGTGGTTGAGTTATGTGAGACTGGTATTGTGGTGTGTGTAGTTGCCTTCTCCTCCTGCCTGGTCTTGCCAGTCCTGAGTTGAGAGAGCTCAGCCTCCAGTCTGGCTAAATAGCTGCATCTCTCACAAGTGTTAGTGTTACATGGGAGGAGGAGATGGTTGTCCGTGTACATGAGGCAATTGTAACATTGTCTCAGAATTCCCAGATTCACCAAATGGGCAGGAGAGGACGCCAGCATCTGACCCTTCGACATGCTAGAAAGAATTATGAGTTGGTATGAGACAGAAAAGCAGTGGGCTTAGCAGGGAAGTGGGCACTCCTGGGGGGTTTTGCTAGTGAGAGATTTGTATAATATAGGAGTGCTTGACCTGCAAAGAGAATGCTTATAAGACAAGGGATATGCTTATAAGACAAGTGCTGAGCTTTTGAGAAGAAAAGCTATTTGGAACAAGTGCTGCACTTTTTAGCGTAGGTGTAAACTGTTTAGGTTCCTAACAGAGCAGTTCTAAGGGAAAAATTGAAGAACAGACTTTCTGGAGCCAGAAAGAGTTTAACCGGCGCTGCCCGATGCTGCTCTAGTGGCAACTCCGCTTCATCGCTAAAGCACGTTAAAGCGTGCTTGATAGCAGGGGCTGGAAAGAAGCAGGAATAGACCCAAAGGGAAAATAAAACTACAGTTTCAAGTCAGTAACCACCTCCACGGGGGGCAGGGAAGCTGCTCAATGTTAGTCACTGCCACTGATCAACAGAGAGACCCTCCTTCAGCCCAAGCAAAAATGGCCTCACAGAAACTTTCAAACAGTTCAGGAACAGCAAGCCTGTAACTGAACTTTTTTAACTCTCAGAAAAGTGGGAAAAAAGCAAGATTTTTTTTTTTCTTTTTGTTTTTTACAGAGATAGCAGAGGTTCACAAGTAATATCAAGTTATAACAGTGCAGTAAATGACCCCACACAAGAGTGCTAGGTCAAGGACAGAAAATATGCAAGTTTTAAGAAAAAAACGATTTAAAATTAAGTGCAAACAGGAAATTCAGCAAACAGCTTTTGGTTGTGCTCTAAATACAGCTACTAATACAGAAATCAAGTTTAACAAGCCAGAAAATGCTCAAGCTAGGCAGCTATGCAGAAAAACTTAGCAAATAAACCGAGAAAAAATACTTAAAATCTCAAAAGTGGCTCCCTTCTTCTCACAGCGTTTTTTCCTCTTGGAGGGTGCTTCACCAACAGCCAACAAGCCTGAAAAGACGCTCAAACCACGAGGCAACTAGGTTTTAAGAGAGGAAGATGAAGGAGCTATGGAAATGACCCCTAGTGGCAAATAAAACTACAGTTTCAAGTCAGTAACCACCTCTACGGGGGCAGGGAAGCTGCTCAATGTTAGTCACTGCCACTGATGAACAGAGAGACCCTCCTTCAGCCCAAGCAAAAATGGCCTCACAGAAACTTTCAAACAGTTCAGGAACAGCAAGCCTGTAACTGAACTTTTTTAACTCTCAGAAAAGTGGGAAAAAAGCAAGATTTTTTTTTGTTTTTGCTTTTTACAGAGATAGCAGAGGTTCACAAGTAATATCAAGTTATAACAGTGCAGTAAATGACCCCACACAAGAGTGCTAGGTCAAGGACAGAAAATATGCAAGTTTTAAGAAAAAAACGATTTAAAATTAAGTGCAAACAGGAAATTCAGCAAACAGCTTTTGGTTGTGCTCTAAATACAGCTACTAATACAGAAATCAAGTTTAACAAGCCAGAAAATGCTCAAGCTAGGCAGCTATGCAGAAAAACTTAGCAAATAAACAGAGAAAAATACTTAAAATCTCAAAAGTGGCTCCTTCTTCTCTCGCGTTTTTCCTCTTGGAGGGTGCTTCACCAACAGCCAACAAGGCTGAAAAGACGCTCAAACCACGAGGCAACTAGGTTTTAAGAGAGGAAGATGAAGGAGTGTTGGAAATGACCCCTAGTGGCCAATAAAACTACAGTTTCAAGTCAGTAACCACCTCTATGGGGGGCAGGGAAGCTGCTCAATGTTAGTCACTGCCACTGATGAACAGAGAGACCCTCCTTCAGCCCAAGCAAAAATGGCCTCACAGAAACTTTCAAACAGTTCAGGAACAGCAAGCCTGTAACTGAACTTTTCTAACTCTCAGAAAAGTGGGAAAAAAGCAAGATATTTTTTGTTTTTGTTTCTTAGAGAGGTAGCAGAGCTTCACAAGTACTATCAAGTTAAAACAGTGGAGTAAATGACCCCACACAAGAGTGCTAGGTCAAGGACAGAAAATATGCAAGTTTTAAGAAAAAAACGATTTAAAATTAAGTGCAAACAGGAAATTCAGCAAACAGCTTTTGGTTGTGCTCTAAATACAGCTACTAATACAGAAATCAAGTTTAACAAGCCAGAAAATGCTCAAGCTAGGCAGCTATGCAGAAAAACTTAGCAAATAAACAGAGAAAAAATACTTAAAATCTCAAAAGTGGCTTCCTTCTTCTCTCAGCGTTTTTTCCTCTTGGAGGGTGCTTCACCAACAGCCAACAAGCCTGAAAAGGCGCTCAAACCACGAGGCAACTAGGTTTTAAGAGAGGAAGATGAAGGAGTTATGGAAATGACCCCTAGTGGCCAATAAAACTACAGTTTCAAGTCAGTAACCACCTCTACGGGGGCAGGGAAGCTGCTCAATGTTAGTCACTGCCACTGATGAACACAGAGACCCTCCTTCAGCCCAAGCAAAATGGCCTCACAGAAACTTTCAAACAGTTCAGGAACAGCAAGCCTGTAACTGAACTTTTTAACTCTCAGAAAAGTGGGAAAAAGCAAGATTTTTTTTTTGTTTTGTTTTTACAGAGATAGCAGAGGTTCACAAGTAATATCAAGTTATAACAGTGCAGTAAATGACCCCACACAAGAGTGCTAGGTCAAGGACAGAAAATATGCAAGTTTTAAGAAAAAATGATTTAAAATTAAGTGCAAACAGGAAATTCAGCAAACAGCTTTTGGTTGTGCTCTAAATACAGCTACTAATACAGAAATCAAGTTTAACAAGCCAGAAAATGCTCAAGCTAGGCAGCTATGCAGAAAAACTTAGCAAATAAACAGAGAAAAAAATACTTAAAATCTCAAAAGTGGCTCCCTTCTTCTCTCAACGTTTTTTCCTCTTGGAGGGTGATTCACCAACAGCCAACAAGTTATGTCAAGAATCTCCATGGCAATACCCAGATTTGCTCTGAGTTACTACAGAATGGTACCTCCTGTACTGAGCCAACAGATATTGTCAGCATATTGGCAGACAGATTCAGTGCCAATTTTACCCCTCTCTGCCCCCCTAAAGGACCAATCACAATACCGGAAGAATGCCAAGCACCCAGCATTACTGCAGCACAGGTTAAAGCTGCATTGTCCAAGGTCAAGAATACAGCTTCCATGGGAACTAACAATATCCCTGGATGTGTTCTGTATGAACTACAAAGTGAACTGGCACCACATCTGTGAGCCCTGCTCACTCACAGCCTCACCTCAGGCTTTGTCCCAACTGAATGGCACGCTGCTACAGTCATCCCTCTCCATAAAGGGGGAGTGACTACAGACCCTGGGAATTATCTCCCCATTAACCTGATGAGTCTGATATGTAAGGCTATGGAGCACATCATCATGGACCTAATTAACAAGGATATAGGGAATGTCCAAACTCTAGATCCCACGCAATTTGGTTTTGTGAAAGGTAGATCATGCTTGCTCAACCTGGTTGATTTATTTGAGTCAGTCACCAGAGCTGTGGATGAGGGTAAGGCAGTTCATACAGCCTACCTCGATCTGGCCAAGTCCTTTGATACCATTCCACACTTAGGAATTATTGATAAACTCACCAAACTAGGCATCAACCCTTATATCACTAGGTGGGTTGCAGATTGGCTCACAGACAGTACCCATAGTGGGGAAAGTAGCAGACTCCAAGTCAGACTGCCAACCAGTCACGAGTCGAGTCCCGCAGGGATCGTTCCTGGGTCCTGTCTTGTTTGGCATTTACTTCTCAGAAGTCCATGCCAACATGCAGGGACTCTGGCTGACCAAGTTGATTGGGATTGATAAAAGACATCCAATAAGGCTATTCTAAGACTGGAGTAAAATCAAAAAGAAAAATGCAGTAGAAACAATATGCCTGACATTCTTTTAGCTAAAAGGGCAATCTAATGCTTTATAGGTTCATAGGTAAGTACTTGGCTAACTGCCCTTGTGGGCCATTTTAAGCCTAGCCGTTTTCCCTTTTTGAAATCAAAATAACCTATGTCATTTGGTTATAGATTGGCCTTACCCATCCCATGGTCAGGAATTATAAATTACCCTGATGAAAATAACTAGGATCATACCATAGATAAGCTGAGGAGACTTATGCATGGGATATAGTATTCGAGAGCTGGCTCTGCCCATTAGTAGTACAGAGGCCAGTCCTAGGATAAACGTTCTGTTACCCATCTGTAGGTCTAAGTTGTGCTTGAAAATGGACAGGAATTAACTTTGTTTTATATGGATGAGGAGTCTGTTCCACATTGTATGGTATTAACTGCACTGTTTAGTAAAGTTAGGCAGCGAACAATGCATCTTATTCCACACGCACACAAAAATGTTTGCTACACTGTTAATCCGATACTTAAAAAATACTGTTGCACTCTAGAAAAAATATTCAGCGCCTTCTCAGTACATATTGATTGAAACATTCTTGTCCTGGAGTTAGTTTTACTCTGAAAACCATGAACTGCCATTGTAATTTCCTCTCTAATATTATCAGCTTGCATGAAATTGTTTTATATTGCTTGTGCATTAACTGATAAATGGATTGAGGTCATACCTCTCAAAAATCTGTTTGAGTCAAACATTTATCATTACTGATCACCATGGGATTGGTAAAGCTAATCTGTACCCAAATGGGAAATTGACTAGGTTTAAAATAGCCTGCAAGGGCAGCTAGCCTAGTACTTGGCAACAAACTTGCATAGGCTGTAATGTGAAAAAATTAGGTTACCAGAAGTAAAAGGATCTTTGCCCCCATTTAATCTTTAGTAGTGAATCATTTTGAATGTACTGAAAGATTATCAACATACATTTTTTTGTCAGCTTCTGTTTAATTTCTACATTTGTACATGCAGGCTGCTCAAACATCCACATTTTATAAACACACCTTTAACCATGTTTGCTATAGTTAATCTCATGTGCATATCACATGTGCATGTTGTAGTTTGAGCAAACACACCCACGCGTTCATAGCTTTGCCAAATAAATTTACAAAATGTCTGCACAATTTTTCTAATGTGAAGTAAGTACATGGTATATGCTTTTTAAAGATGTAACTTGTGAAAACCTTAATGGAAAGGTATGTTCTGCACTGCTGCTTATTTTTTTTTCTTTTATCCACAGTCCTTCCTGTTCTCTATAAATCAAACAATATGTCTGAGGCTGGATAATATTGAAGCAAAGCTACAAGCATTAGAAGCTACATGCAGATCCTTAGAGGAGAAGCTAGACCTTGTTATGAACAAGCAGCAAAGTCCTATTCAGGTACCAATGGTAGCAGGCTCTCCCCTTGGTGCAACTCAGACATGGAATAAAGTGAGGTGGTAAGAATCCTATTCTTTGCTGAATGTTTTTCTTGGGTCATTGAGTGGATAGTGAGGCAATTGTTATAACATTTAATTACAATATTTTGGGGTGGTCTCCCTTGCCTATTATAAATGTAAGTTTTTTTTTTTAATTTGCACTTTGGATGTGTCTAATTGCACTGTAATGTAATTGGCTGTATTTGTATAATACAGTCTGACAAATTTTCAAACCCTCACTGCACGTTGGACTGTACCTGACCTCCGCTGATGAAATTGCACAGCAGACGCCCGGTTGAAAGCTATGATGCCTTTGTGCTAATGGAGCTGGGCACTTTTTCTTTTGGTACCTGCTGTAGAATTGCTGATAAAAAATATTGAATTAATCGAGTAACTGGAAATTAGGTTTTATGGATACGATGCAAGTCATTAAATTGTTTTTAGTCCCTTTAGTGTTATACACAGGTCAGGCATACTTTTATCAACTGGAGGAGACGTTCTGGATAGCAATTAAAAAAAGAGTTGAAAAGATTTTATCTGGGAAGGGAAGACGGCAAGGGTCAAATGGAATAAGCTGATTCTACCAATTGAACAAGGTGGACTAGGGTTACCTAATTTGAGCATTTTAGAGCAACACAGCAAAGGCTCTTCTACATAGCACAAGCAGAAAACTATAATTCAAAGTGGAAAGGAAAGAAGCTGACACAGGGAGGAAGATCAAGAAATAAGGAGAGATTGGGAATGTCCTTCAGGATGCAACTGCAGTCCTGACATATGGGTTGTCCTGCCTCAGGCAGCCCTTCGGTCGGCCGGATTCCAAAGTCTGGGTCCGGCGTCGGCTGATGTCGCCCTCTCCCCGACGTCAGAGCGCCTGGGGTACAAAAGCGGCAGCCGACGCCATCTTTTTCAGTCTTTCTTGCCGCGCGGTGCCCGAAGCAGAAGCAGTTCGCAAGTGCCAGTTGGCCAGCTCCTGTGTTTTCAGCTACTGAAGTCTTCAAAAAGCTAAGTACCCCGTTGGGGACCTTTTCTTGCCTCAGCCGATGTCAGATAAAACTGAAAAAGTTAATAATTGTTCAACTTTTGGGAAACAAATACCTCATAAGGATTTCCACTCTTACTGCTTACCCTGCCTAGGCCCAGAACACAACGTCTCGGCCTGTACAGCTTGTGCTTCTTTCAATAAACGCACTCTTAGGCTTCGGTCAGAGTTTCCACAGGATTATTTTGGGGAAGATTTCTGTTATATCATGCCGTCGGAGCTTCCGACAGCACATTTACCTAAAAATTGGAAGGATAAGGACCGACACCCGCGGTCCGCGGTCTTGGCCGACACCACGCTTAGGCCTACCGCGAGTGTCTCGGTCTCTTCTGAGCCGGTTTCACAACCGCTACAGACCGACGACACCGCCCCACCGGCTACTTCGGTACCGGAGGCCTGCTCGGTGCCGGTTTCTGTTCTCCCCTCTGAGACCGTAGCCCAGGATATTTCTGATACCATTTCTGTGGATAAGACTACTCCAGCACATGGGGCTGCCAGGCCTACAGTGTCTATGACCATTAAGGCCTACACACGTGCTAAGGCTGCCAAACAGGCTAAGTCTCTCCCTCCAAGATCTGTTTCTCTGGGACCCACTTCTGGTTCTCAAATTTTAAGTTTAGCTGAGGACCTTATTTCTTTAATTAGGGGTTCTCAGCCACATCCTGATAGAGGCTCTCAGCCACCTTCTGTCAAGAGGCCTAGGGTTGAGCAGGTAGATCCCCAGTCCTCCGATGAGGCCTCAGGTGATTCTGCACATTCAGACTACCAGGAGGAGGCCTTTCCGGCCTACGAGGATTCTGATGCCGAGGAATCCATTCCCTCTGCTTCTCCTCCTGAGGAGTTTTCCTTTGGGGAAACGCTTCATTCCATGAGGGAACACTTCAAATGGCAAGGCCAAGAATACTCAGATTCTAGGAAAAGGTTAAGGGAATTTTTAAAGCTACCTCAGCATAGGCCCTTAGTTATTCCTCCAGTTTTAAATGTTTTAGATGATGTGTACATAGAATCTAGTGTTTCCCCTGACTCCCTCCCCCCTGCTCCTGTCAAGCCAGACACGTACTACAGGGTCCCAGACACACATCAATTTCTGTACAAGGGCCATACTGCTGACCCTGAAACTATTTCTCAGGGGCCTAAAGGGGTTTCCTCCACTACTGCTAAGAATCCACTTCCTTCAGAAAGAGATTCTAGGGCTTTAGAAAGGTGGGGCAAGAAAGTATATACATTTTCCACCCTTTCTGTGTGAGCATTAAATTGTCATATGATTCAGGATCAGGAATACATGTTGGATGACTTGCAAAAGAAATTGGCTTCAACTGAAACATTAGATAGAAAGGGGTTACCGGAATTGGTTCATAATACTCAGCAGGTTAGCAACCATTTCCTTCAGTGTGGATATGATGCATTGGAAGCTTCATGTAGAGCAGCAATGACAGGTGCGGTCATACGCAGACATGCTTGGTTAAAGGAACAAACATTGCCAGACCATGTGAAAATTAAGCTTTTGGACGCACCACTAGAGAAACATAAGCTATTTGGTGCTACTGCACAAGAGGTTTTAAAGAAAATAGAGGAAAAGGCAAAATCAGTGCAAACAGTCAAAGATTTCCTCCAGGTAGAGCCTCCAAGATTCAACAGGAATTGGCCTTCTAAGCATTGGTCCTTTCCAGACACAGACAAATTTCAAAGAGGCAAAAACAGACATGGCAGAGGTAGAGGGTAAACTCGAGGCTCCTACAGAGGACGTCAGTGGCAGCCTCCGAACCAGAGAGGTGGGGCAGGACCTTCCACTGCTCCGCAGGGACAATCTCAATGACTTGACTTTGACTCCGCCATCCAGGGCTCAATTAGAAGCACTTTTGGGTGGAAAATTATCTTTATTCTCACAAAATTGGCACAATATTACAAAGGATAAATGGATACTGGACATAAGAGACAAAGGATACAGATTCCATTTTTATACACTACCAACAAGACATGGCAGGCCAAACCTGCCACCAAATCAAAGGGCAGAGGCACTCAAACAAATAACAAACCTACTTCAAATAAGAGCAATAGAG
Organism: Protopterus annectens; assembly: GCF_019279795.1. Lineage (NCBI taxonomy): Eukaryota > Metazoa > Chordata > Ceratodontiformes > Protopteridae > Protopterus > Protopterus annectens. The sequence goes on from NC_056741.1 coordinate 1,991,379,103, forward strand.
AAGGTTCCTTCTGCAGAACAAGGCCAAGGATTTTATTCAAGACTGTTCCTTGTTCCAAGAAAAGAAAACCAATGGAGACCCATTCTGGATTTGTCCGCACTGAATACTTACCTTATTGTGCCAAAATTCAAAATGCTGACTTTACAGCAACTCCTTCCCATGCTGGGCAAGGGGTCTTGGCTGGTAACTCTGGACCTCAAGGAGGCATACCTGCATGTCCCAATCAGACAAAGTTGCAGAAGATACCTCAGATTTCTTGCAGGCTCAGAGCATTATCAATTCTCAGCATTGCCCTTTGGCTTATCTACTGCACCCAGAGTGTTCACGAAATGCCTGGAATCAGTAATTGCACATTGCAGACTTCAGGGGATACAAATATACCCTTACCTGGACGACCGCCTTATACAAGCGGACATCCAACAAGCCTTGTTAAAAAAACTTGGACTATGTCATTCACCTACTGCAGGCCTTGGGATACACAGTCAATATTCAGAAATCAAGTCTCGTACCATCCCAACAAATACCTTTCCTGGGTGCCACACTGGACACAAACACCCAGATGGCGTTTCTGACAAAAGAAAAAGAAAAACAAAAACAATTACCAGAATACTTCAGAAAATTAGCAACACAGACCCAGATGACTGCAAGGAAAATCCTGCAGGCCCTGGGTTTCATGGCATCTTGCATTCTTCTGATTCCTCACGCAAGGCTGCATATGAGGAAACTACAATGGTATCTAAAAAGTCTATGGTCTCAACACAACCACAGCCTGGAAGCATTGATCCCACTCATTCCATGCCTTCAAAAGGAATTTCTGTGGTGGGCTCAAGCAAGCCAGATAAACAAAGGTCTGCCTTTCAGCAAGCCTCATACAAGTCAAACAATAACAACAGACGCCTCAGACCATGGATGGGGGGCGCACATGGAGGGCAGATGCATTCAAGGACAATGGACACAAAAGGAAAAGCACCTGCACATCAACCAAATAGAAATGCTGGCAGTGATGCATGCAATCAAGGCCTTCGAAAAGTTCATGCATCAGGGCCATCTACTAATAAAGACAGACAATACCACAGTTATGTGGTACATAAACAAGCAAGGAGGTACCCATTCCTACCCTCTTTGCAGACTGGCAATGAATCTCTGGGATATTTCCCTACAATTGAAAATAGAGCTACAATCCCATTTTGTACCAGGGAAGGACAATGTTCTGGCGGACAGCCTAAGCAGAAACATCATGGATCCACACGAATGGATCTTGCATCCAGACATTTTATTACAAATAACTCAAGCATGGGGAAGGCCGGACATAGATGCCTCCCACCTCAATCACCATCTGAAAAAGTTTTGCACAAGGACATACCATCCTCAATTGGAACTCTCTAACACTATATGCCTTCCCATCTCTTCCTTTGATGACCAAGGTGTTACTAAAGATCAAGACAGAGCAACCGAAAGTCATACTGATAGCTCCAGACTGGCCAAGACAACACTGATACCCACTGCTACGGAGCTTGGCACACACCAATCCGTGGCTCCTTCCTCAAAGGCCACTTCTTCTGACACAGCACAATTACAAGACACTACACCCCAGCTTGAAAACATTGAAGCTGACAGCTTGGAAGATTCCATGACTATTCCTCAGGAAGCACTTTCCAAAAGGGTAAAAGATATCATCCTGGAGGCGCGCAGACCTTCCACTAGAAAAACATACTCCGCGAAATGGAAGAGATTTCTTATCTGGAACAGCAAAAAGGGTCAAGACCCATCAGTGATGAGCATTCCACAGATCCTAGAATATTTGGCTGAAATGCTCCACAATGGCCTTTCATATTCTTCCGTAAAAATACATGCTTCAGCAATATCTGCCAAATATAACACTGATCCGCCTGTATTTTCTCACCCATTGCTAAGACAGTTTCTAAGAGGTATAAAGAACATCAACCCTCCAAGGAGACCACCAGTGCCTGTATGGGACCTCAACTTCATGCTGGAAAAATTAACTCTTCCTCCCTTTGAACCAGCAAAATCTTCAGAGTTGAAATTTCTGTCTTGGAAGACAGCTTTCCTTCTGGCAGTAACCTCAGCAAGAAGAGTCTCTGAGCTACAGGCCCTTATGGCAATACAACCATTTCTCATTTTTCATCAGGACAGAGTTTCTTTGAGAACCAATCTGTCATTCATGCCAAAGGGGTGGTATCCAGGGTGTCCCTGAATCAAGCTATTCACCTGCCTACCTTCTTTCCCAGTCCTCAAAATAAAGGAGAGAGACTTCTGCACACCTTGGACATACACAGACAGTTGTGCTACTACTTGGACAGAACAAAGTCTTTCAGAAAATCTGACCAGCTTTTTGTAGCTTGCGCTGCTGGATTGCAGGGAAAAGCAATTTCCAAACAGACAATTTCTAAATGGATTGGAAATTGCATTCGATTCTGCTACTCTTTTCATGGAAAAACTGTGCCAGCTGACATCAGGCCACATTCCACCAGAGCTACAGCCACCTCCACAGCCTTTTTAAGAGGAGTGGCAACAAAGGACATTTTAGAAGCTGCTACATGGAGCTCCGTGCATACATTTTCCAAACATTACAACCTGCCTTTATATTCCAGATCCAGGGCAGGGTTTGCTTCTGCAGTCCTGCAGGGCATTTTAGCTACACCATCTTTGTCTTAGTGCCTACCACCCCCAGGTTGGCTATGGTATTCAACCCATATGTCAGGACTGCAGTTGCATCCTTGAAGGACATAGTACAGTTTTGTACCTACCATAAATGTAGATGTCCGATGGGTATGCAACTGCAGTCAGGTTTTCCCTCCCACCTACCCCTCTGTGGTATTCTTTTGAGTTACTACCCCTCATTTTAGCTACCTGGGGTAATCTTTTATGGTGTATTTGTTTTTATGTTGTTGTACTTGTCTGGAATTTTTTCTCTATTTTCAAAATTTAGCCTTCCTTAGAGGGCACATGGCATCTGGGGTAAGAAACACTGAAGAAGATGGTGTCGGCTGACGCTTTTATACCCCAGGCGCTCTGACGTCGGGGAGAGGGTGACATCAGCCGATGCCGGACCCAGACTTTGGAATCCGGCTGACCGAAGGGCTGCCTGAGGCAGGACAACCCATATGTCAGGACTGCAGTTGCATACCTATCGGACATCTACATTTATGGTAGGTACAAAACTGTACTTTTTGGATGTAGAATCTTAAGGGTGTTATATTAATAAAATAGCAGGGTGTATTCTAAGAACCAAACCAGCATGAGAATGGAGAAAAGAGATTTTGCCTATAGTGTTGACTGTGGTCATAGATACAGATAATAAGTAAGAGGGGGCTGGAATTTATTGGAGAAAACTGACAGATAAGTAAGAGGGGGCTGGAATTTATTGGAGAAAACTGGCAAAGCAACAAAGGTATTGGGAGAAAAATAACTAGAAAGGGAAAGGTAATAGAATGGGAAGAGGCCAATAATTTATTTGGACTGCAGGTTAGAGATTGTCTTCCCTATCAAGGATTGATATCGGAATATAGGGAAAGAGAAAGAAATAGGGGGCTCCTAAATGAAAGACCAGCACTGGTAGAGTTTTTAATAGAATCTAGAACAGAAGCTGCCATTAAAAAGGGAATTATTAGTAAAGCATATAAAATATTGCATGGTAGTTATAAGAATCAATCAGAGGAGCTTAGAAAAGATTGGGAAGAGAGAATGGATAAGCAAGTTACAAAGAGACAATGGGGGGATATATGTATATCTCCCAAATATGCAACAAGGTCAAGAAGATTTAGGATGTTTGCCTGAAAGTGTTTACACAGGAATTTTTATACCCCAAGTTGACGCCAAAGAATTTTTCCTCCGGTGGATAGCAAATGTTGGAGGTGTAACAGGCAAGAAAGATGTAGTTGGGAACATGTTTTTGGAAGTCGCCCTGCTAGACAGGGGTCCAGGAAAGTAAATAATGTGGGAAGAAATAGCCAGGGAATTGTTATGGCTAGGCTTGTATAGGCCCTAGGGCTGATAGCCTAGTACCAACCTATGAAGTGTGATGAGCTGGAAGACTTTTGGGATTCCCTGCAGACTGCTCTGTCGGAGATGCTGGGTGAATAGATTAGAATGACTGGGGAGATGATTTTTTTGAGTTATGCTACAGAACAGGAATTGCCTAGACATACTGAAGCATTGCTGAGTCTAATTATGGTGGCTGCCAAGAAGCAATTGCTAGAAAACAGAAATGAAAGTCTAGACCAACTTTACTAGAAGCAGTGACTATAGTGAGAGAGAGAAAACAGCTGGAATTGGGATCTTTAGAAAAGGGAAGGAGAAAGCTACATAGGAAAAAAATGGGAATTGTGGGAACAATGTATGCAGAGCAGGAGTGAGTTTTAAGAGGCAGGATTTGAATAAGCTGTATAATGCGTAACTGACAATGCGTAACCAGATGGTTTATGAGAGATGTATAATGTTTACAACTATAGTTGTTTCAGTGGTGTCTCTGATGTAAACTGCAACTAAAGTGTTATCATTTTATATGCTTTTCATTTATATAAATGTAAGATTGCCTTTCTCATATGTGCAAATTTAACAAAGATATTTGAAAATAAAAAAAAATATTGAATTAATTGAATTAAGCAGTATCTTGTTTATGCAATCATTATTAAATTTTATGCCATGCATGCTGCAAACCAAAACTATATTAAAAATGTGCAGAAAATAAATTTAACCTGTATAACAATGTTGTTGCACTCAGTTATAAAAGTCTGTTTATATAGGTAACAACTTTTTTCCAGTCTTAGTTTTACAGTTACATTTAGGAAATATTCAAAGTGCTCAAAACTGTTAGCAGTTAAGAAATGTCTTGTAGATTTTGGTGGTGTGCTGCGTGGTAAGAACCAAATTAGAGAAAGACAGGTGGTGGTTTTCTCTTATTTGAATACATCCTTATTGATAAAATTCCCTTTTTCCATTCTCATATTGGCTTAGTTCTTAGAACACGTTTTGTTGCATTTATGTATTATTTTGTATGGTTATTACTACTGTCTCTCTCAGCTCTCCAACCCCATTTCATCATCATTCTTTTCGACTTTGATTTATAAGCTTCTGCTTGAGTTGTGTATATGAGCCTTAACTGTGTAGCTGCAAGATACATCTTCAAATCGGGAAAGCCTAAATCACATTGTTGTTTGGGGAGCATCTAGCTATCCCACTTGATGCTTGCCCCCCCCCTTCTTCTCCCAATTAAATTCCTTCAACTGTTTATTATCATCCGGACTTTCCCCTTTGGTTGATAAAAGTACACATGACCTGTATGCAGGAGTAAAGACACTAAAAACATATCTTCATATGCTTGGCTCTTAATGTCTGTCTCCATATTCAAGAGTTTCAAGTTTCTTAATTTTTTTATATCCTCAGCTGCTATAACATAGTCCTTTTAATCCAGGCACCTACATTATTTCTTTGTATAATCTCCTTATAAGTAGAAGTATTGCTGAATTAACTCGTATGTTACTGCATAGTTTACTGCTATAGCTTTTGTTTTATCTTCATTTATTTGATATACCCTGAAGACCTGAAATTATCTCAGCATGTTCCACAACACTGAAAAGTCCTTTCTTGGATTTATTGAGCACACGATACCATTTGCAACTAAAGCTTACTTTTCTACTTTGCCACTCCCATCATATCATTAAATTTGTGAATCCCTTTTCTTCTTTGTATATATAAAACAAATACTAGACGGTAAAGAGAATATTTATGACTAGGTCCACTCTTCAAATACAGTTTATCAGAGAGGAGCTCCCTACTTTAATAATTGCATCTGACTCTTCATATCCTGCCTATTAACCCCATTATTTTGTTGTGGAATGTGAATACTATCATTGTCCTACTCATAAAAATCCCAGCTGACCCTGATTAATATTTTCTCTGTATTAAGAGTCAGCAACAACAGTGGTGTGTTGTGCTTTTTTATTTTCTTTGACTGTCTGCATCGTCATTGCTCTGGTAATTTTAAAGTGCCTGGGTGAGATAGTGCACAAAACCACAATGATCATATTTATCAACATTGCTAATATTTATAATTTTGTTGGCTAATATAAATATAAACACTTTATAGTCATTGTGTTTTAAGGTCAGCATAGGTCTGTATGAAACCAGATCTGAAGGGTCTTTATTCTCATTTAATAATACTGCCACCATTGCTTTTTTACATATGTTAACACTCCCTCTTCCCATTTTAAATTGTTAAACAAGTTCTTCTGGAACATAATTGCTCTCTTTCCTCCAAGTCCAAATTTCTACAGGGATGCCATTTGTTTCTGTAGCGTTCAGTGTTGATTAATTTTTCTCTCTCTCCCTGTCTTAGATTTTTATTGTTGAGTCTTATCTACATCTAATCTTAGTGTAACTAAGTTTTCCATTTGTGCCCTATCTTGTTTCCCCCTTCATCTGATTTTTACAATTTTCATAAAGTTCCTTAAATATCATTACAGGATCTGTGGTTGTTTTTTTTTTTCTTTTCCTAGGATTCTGAAGTTTGGATACAGCTCTTTCTACTTTCTGTTGCCTGTGTTATTGTACTAAAATATATTTAACAGCAGCCTTTATAAACTCAAGAATATTGTCCAAATGCCCCCCCCCCATTTTTCTTTTTATACTCTGCAGTTGCTTCTCCTCTTTGCTTTGCAAGATTCCCTTTCTTGTGAAATATTTTAACCTTTGTCAACCCTTCTAAATAAAAAGCTTACTAGTTTCCCATACCTGTGTTATTTCAGCCATGCTTTAATGTAAATTTTTTTTTTTCACCACTTACTAGCTATCCCCTTATGAAGTATTTTTTTTTGCATCCGTGATATTTTACCTACTACCAATTCCTTAAAATTCCTTTCTTTTTGACAAGTAAGTAGGAAAGCACCAGTGTCCTTTTGTTTTTACATATTTACTCTTTTATATTAATCTTAGCGGACCGGAGTTCCGCTGTGGTGACCCCTAACCAGGAAAAGCCGAAAGACACAACAACAACAACCCTTTTATGTTAATCTTAGTTGGTATTAGTTCATGATCTGATATAATAATTAGATGGGTCTTAATGCATTTAGTTAAATACTCATGCACTTGTGAAATAAAATTTTGATGCAGTCTAGCACAGTTATTGTATCTTAGGGAATAATAAGTAAATTCTATCAAAGATCCTGTTACTGACTTCACATTTTTCCATTCCAAATATTCTCATATTTTTTCTTAAATATACTCTTGTATTTTCCCTTCTAATTCCTCTGATACAGCCTCACTGTAGCAAATCAGGTTTCAGTTGTTGACCCATAAATAACCTTCTCTACTCAAAAGTTATTTCTCCTAAAATTCTCATAAGTTACATGATAGTCACTTCATTCATTGTCCTTCTAGACATTAGTGACAAAGTGGGAGTTTATGGTTTACCATTCTATCACCAGTTAATAGGGGCAACAAACTTCCAGTCTTTCATCCAGTTCTTGCGGAACCACAGTTCACATCTAAACTACATCCCATAAGTATGATGTTTTACACTTCCACTTATTCACTAAATTCACTTTTTGCTGGTCTTTTTCTTGATCATCACAATCTCGCAACACTGGACTCTGGTTCAAGTCCAGAGTGCTTCCACTTGTTTGGGCCATCCCTTGGACTTTTTTCTGTTTCTTAAGCATTTTCCTTTGTACAACAGAAAAGTTTCCCTGGAAAAGTCTCTTACTGTGATACTTAACAATTTGCACAACATGAAAGGGTTTCCTCACTACTGTTACATGGTGGTTGAAGGTAAGGTTACTGTCTACATGCATACCCAGATCCCTGACCACTGGGTTGAGTCTTAGGGCTGTATTATCAGCATGGCAATTAGGGCTCAGTATTGGGCCTGCTCATTTTTGGTATCTATTTCTCTGAAGTGGAAATGGTACTGTTTGGGAAGTCATCCCAGATTCCCAAAGGGTGCAGTTATGCATTTCTTATCAGTGAGTTTAAGACCATGGCTTTGGCAACATTTGTTAGTCAGATGGGCCTTCTTGAAGAATGCTAGTGTCTGCAGGGGAGTTGATAACTCCCAGCTTGCACTCATTTGCAAAGATAGTCGGCCATAAAACTTCAGCATTTGCTTCCACTTCAGGGGAATAGCGGACAAAAAGGAGCAGGCCCAGTACTGAGCCCTGGGGGCTCTGCTAGTAACTGACCTTTTGTTGGAGGTGGCCTGACCTGTTTTGATTCCCTGGGTCGTATCAGTGAGCCAGCTGGCTATTCAGCAGGTGATAAAAGGGTTTATACATAATTTAATGAGCTTGTCTAAAGTGCCTGAGTGGGATATTGCATCAAATGCCCTGGCCGTGTTGAGATGAGCTGTTTGCACAGTCTTTCCATCATCCATTGCTTTAGTTCCTTCTCTAAGAGAACTCCACCAGATTTAATAGGTATGACATTTCTTTAACAATGCCAGACTGTGATAAGTCCAGCAGTTGCAGGTTACCTATATCATCATATGTCATGTCTGTGATGATTCTTTCTATGGCCTTTCATATGAGGCTCATCAAAGTTATGGGCCTGTAGCTACCTGGATTAGTAGCTGGACCTCCTTTGTGCAGGGGAATGACTCTAGCCATCTTCCATTCCATGGATACAAAACCTAACTGTAGGCTCCAGTTGAAAAGTGATTCATGTGGACCAGAGAGGTCATGTTTCATGCTATTTAGTAAGCATCTTGGGATGTTAATGTAGCCCATGGCTGCAGTGTTTTTGGAGCTGGAAAGTACATTGAATACCTGTTCCCTAGTAATGGGTGGGAGATTGTAGTATGCAGTGTTACTTTTTGGAGTATCTGGGGAGCGTGGGGTGGGATTTGAGCTGAAGCTATAAGCCCAAAAGGTTGGCAGTGGCCTCTGGTTTAGTGTGAATGATGCCATTTACAGTACGTTCTGTGCATTGCTACATATTTCCCTTGAAGTTATGCCTGTAGCTGTAGAAAAATTTATGATTGTCCTTTGTCTGAGAAGTTATGTTTGCTTCAAATTTTGCCTTTGACATATTAATTTAACCCTCTCAGCTGCCTGATGTTCTTTGTGTTTCACTGTTGCAGTCATTACATTTGGGTAATCCTGTTGGCAGGTTGCCCTCAGTCGGCCTGAATTCCAAAGTCCTGGGTCCTGCATCGGCTGCTGTCGCCCCTTCCCTGACGTCAGGTCGTCAGGGGTATAAAAGAAGCTGGCAGCGCCATTTTCTTTAGTCTTTCTTGCCGCGTGGTGCCCGAAGCAGTTCGCAAGTGCCGGTCGGCTGACTCCTGGGATTTTTGTGTTTGAGTTTCAGATCCGAAGTCTTCAATAAAGCTAAGTACCCCATTGGGAAAACTTTTTTTCTTGCTCCAGACCGATGTCAGAACAAGTAAATAATTGTATTTCTTGTGGAAAACATATACCTCATAAGGACTTTCATTCTTACTGTATTCCTTGCCTAGGCCCTGATCACAACGTGTCTGGTTGTCGGTTTTGTGTTAGATTTAACCAACGCACTGTTAAGCGTCGGTATGATTTTGTTTTAAACTATTCTAGACGCCAGTTTAATTATCCAGAAATGTTGTCGGATAGCCATCCAACTACTGGAGTTCACAAAAAACGCAAAGAAAAGGAGAGAGATAGACAACCGAGGCCCAAAACTGACGATGAAGCTTCTCCTAAGCCAGTCGCCGGTTCACCGGTTCTCAGTGAGGCGCTTTTGCAGCCTCTGATGCCCGCTGCTTTAGAGTCGCAAGCCGCTACCGATTCCCATGTGGAGTCGGCCATGCCGCTGGGAACTCAAGGTATTGGAGCCTCGGATACTATTCCTTCAGATGGGTCCGAAGCCGCTGAGCAGGCACCGGCTTCTGAGGGTGTATTCAGACCTAAACATCTTTACATTAAACCGACTTCAGCTTCAAAGGCAAAGAGTAAAGCACCTTCTAAAGCAAAGAAACAAACTCAAGAGCCACGTGGACAGCCCTCTATGCCCAAAAAACAGATGCTCAAAATGGCCGAAGATTTGATTACCTTGATCAGGGGTTCCCATCCCCCTCCTGATAAGAGGCCTAGGCAAGAGACTATGAATCTTCAGATCAGGTTTCTATTTCTTCTGATTCCTCTTCTGATCAGGAATATTCTCTTCCCCTCCCATGAGGATTCTGATGCTGAAGAATCTATACCTTCAGCCTCTCCTCCAGAGGACTATTCTTTTGGGGAAACCTTGCATGCCATGAGGGAGCATTTCCAGTGGAGAGCCAAGATTTTTCAGAATCTAAAAAGAGGCTCAGGGGTTTCCTCTTACTACCTCAACACAGGCCACTAGCCATTCCACCTGTGTTAGACATTGTAGATGATGTGTTTTTGGAGTCTAGTCTTACCCCTGACTCCTTACCTCCAGCTCCTGTTAAGCCTGACAGATATTACAGGGTTCCTGACTCTCATAAATTCCTTTTTAAAAACCCTGCTGCAGACCCAGAAACTATTTTACAGGGTCCCAAAGGAGTTAAGGCTTCCGCTGCAAAAAACTCTACCCCCTCTGACAGAGATTCAAGGGCACTGGATAGATGGGGAAAAAAGGTTTACACATCTTCTACCTTGGCTATAAGGGCCTTAAACTGTCAGTTTCATATGCTCAAATATCAGCAACATGTTATGGCAATGCTTAAACAGAAAATGTTATTAAACTCTGAATGTGTAGAAAACAAGGAAATGCAGGATTTATTGCATGCAGCTGAACAAGTTAGAAAGCATACTTTGCAATGTGGTTTTCATTCTTTGGAGGCCTCCTGCAGGGCCACAGTTACAGGTTCTGTAATTAGGAAGCATGCTTGGTTAAAGGAACAAAATCTGCCTGATCATGTCAAAGTTAAATTATTAGATGCACCTTTACAGCATAATACTTTATTTAGTGTTAAGGCAGAAGAGTTGTTAAAGAAAATGGAGGACAAAGCTAAATCTATGCAAACTGTCAAAGATTTTTTACAAGTACAGCCACCTAGGTTTAGTAGACACTGGCCTACAAAGAATTGGTCCTTTCCTGTGTCCGGCAGACCTCAAAGGGGCAGATCCCAGGCGCAAGGTTCATACAGGTCAAAGCAACGGGGTGCTTCTACCTCCGAAGTTGGAGAAGACAAATAACAGCCATACAGGAAATGGTCCCAATGACTTCCCCCTGCCTGCACCAAGCATTTATCTCCTGGCAACACCCTTAGGAGGAAAATTAGCAATTTTTTCTCAAAATTGGCACATTATAACCCAGGACAAGTGGGTTCTAAGTATCGTGTCACAAGGCTACAAGTTCCACTTCCATACCCTGCCAAAGGCAAACAGCTGGCCAGATCTGCCAAAAAATCAATGGGCAGAGGCACAAAAACCAAGTCTCATCCCTCATGGACACGGGGGCCATTCAACAAGTACCAAAGCGAGAGCAGGGACAAGAATTTTACTCAAGACTGTTCTTGGTACCCAGAAAGGACAAGGCCTGGAGACCAATACTGGACCTATCTATTCTGAACACATTTGTGGATATACCAAAATTCAAGATGTTGACTTTGCAGCAGCTTCTGCCCATGCTGGGTGAGAACGCTTGGCTTGTGACTCTAGACCTAAAAGACAATTATGCAGAAGATACCTCAGATTCAAGGCTGGCTCAATGCATTACCAATTCTCTGCACTGCCCTTTGGCTTATCTACTGCACCCAGGGTCTTTACAAAGTGCCTGGCACCAGTAATTGCATACTGCAGACAAAGAGGAATACAAATATATCCTTACTTGGATGACTGTCTAATTCAAGCAGAGAACAAGGGCATTCTTCGACAGCATCTGGCGTTTGTGAAAAGATTTCTGACATGCCTAGGCTACACAGTCAACGAAAAGAAATCAAAACTGGTACCCTCTCAAGAGATAATATTCCTGGGTGCAAGCTTAAATACAACTGCCCAGATGGCTTATCTCACACCAGGCAAACAAAAGCAACTGACAACCTATTTCAAAATGTTGGCAACAAAGGCCCAGTTATCTACAAGAAAAATTCTGCAGGCTTTGGGCTTCATGGCATCCTGCATCCTACTAATTCCATATGCAAGACTGCATATGAGGAAACTTCAATGGTACCTAAAACGTGTTTGGACTCAACATTGCCACAGCCTGGAAGCAGTGATTACTCTCATTCCCTGCCTGCAACTGGGGTTTCGATGGTGGGCAAAGGCTTGTCACCAAAACAAGGGACAGCCATTCACATTACCCCAGCCAGGCAGACACTAACAACAGATGCATCAGATTATGCCTTTGGGGCCCACATGGCAGGAAGATGCATTCAGGGCACATGGTCCTCAAACCAAATGCATCTACATATCAATCAAAAAGAGATGCTAGCTGTTCAAAATGCCCTGACAGCCTTCAAGGACCTACTTCATCCGGGACAGCTACTGATAGACAGACAACACCACGGTCATGTGGTATATAAACAACCAGGGGGGCACACATTCTTACCCCCTTTGCAGACTAGCCATGACTTTGTGGGACACAGCATTGACTTACCAAGTACATCTGCAGGCACAATTCCTGCCAGGAAGGAAAAATACTCTGGCAGACTAAGCAGAAACCTCATGAATCCCCACCACGAGTGGCAGCTGGATCCACAAGTCTTCAGCATGTTAACAAGAAAATGGGGATGCCCAGACATAGATCGATTTGCCTCCCCTCACAACTACCAACTAAAAAGATTCTGCACAAGGACTTATCACAGACAAGCATGGAAGGTGGACGCCTTATGTTTCAGCTGGAAAAACCTATCAGTATATACCTTTCCCCCACTGCCTCTCCTCCCCAAGGTACTCCTAAAGGTCAATCAGGAGAAGCCAAAGATGATACTGATTGCCCCAGACTGGCCCCGCCAGTACTGGTATCCAATCCTAAGGAACTTGTCTCAATGCCCAGCTTGGACCTTACCTCAAATACCTCATCTACTGTCCTAGCAAAACAATCGGATCCTGCACAGCCAACTCAGGACTTTAAACCTGGCAGCATGGCGGATAATGTAGTCATACAAAACACACCTCTCAGTAAAGCTGTGATGGATATCATTTTGGAAGCCAGAAGGCCTAGTACTAGAAGATCTTATGCTGGAAAATGGAAGAGATTCTGTAGTTGGAACCAGACACAAGGAACTGATACAGCTATGCCAAATATTCCTCAGATTTTGCAATACTTAACTGAGATGCTGGACAAAGGCCTATCTTTCTCATCTATTAAAATTCATGCCCCTGCCATTTCGGCTCATTACAATACAGAGCCACCAATCTTTTCTCATCCCTTACTAAAGCAGTACCTCAGAGTAGCCAAAAATTTAAGGCGTCCAAGGAGATCACCAATGCCTGCATGAGACCTCAACTATGTCTTGGAAAAACTCACCCTGCCTTCTTTTGAACCAGCTGCTGCTGCTGATATAAAGTTTTTATCTTGGAAAACAGCTCTGCTCCTAGCAATAACTTCTGCAAGACGAGTTTCAGAGCTAAAGGCACTCATGGCTGTGGAGCCTTTTATCTTTTTTTATCCAAACAGGGTCTCTCTGAGGACAAATCCAACATTTATGCCTAAGGTGGTGTCCAGTGTGGCTCTTAACCAAACTATTCATCTGCCAACTTTTTATCCAAATCCAAAGAACAAGGGGGAGAGAATTCTGCATTCTTTGGACGTACACAGCTTCGATTCTACTTGGACAGAACCAAAGTTTTCAGAAAGACAGAGCAAAGGCTATCTCAAAGCAGACTATTTCAAAGTGGATAGGCCACTGCATTCGTTTCTGCTATTAACAACATGGCAAGCCAGTGCCTAGGGGCATTAGGCTACATTCAACCAGAGCTGCAGCCACTTCAGCACCCTTTCTCGGGACCAACCAAGGACATTTTAGAGGCTGCTACTTGGAGTTCAGTGCACACCTTTACAAAGCACTGTCATCTGCCACTCTACTCTAAATCCAGAGCAGGCTTTGCCACTGCAGTTCTGCAGAGCCTCATAGCCGCTCCTAATGCTGTTTAGCTTCAGCATCCCAACCATAGCTTTGGGACTCTACCCAAATGTAATGACTGCAACAGTCAAACACAAAGAACATTACAGTTGTGTACACTTACCATAAATGTAGATGTTAGAGTGTGTTCACTGTTGCAGTCCAGGTTACCCACCCGCCATCCCCCTTTTTCTTCTGATGGAACCTATATGGTGTATTTGCTTGTAGATGATGGTAAAGTTCATATTGGTGCATGTATTTTTATATGTATAAATTTTGGCTACCCTTTTAGGGGGCACCTGACATCTGGGGCAAGAAAATCTAAAGGAAATGGTGTCACCTGCTTCTTTTGTACCCCTGACGACCTGACGTCACGGAAGGGGAGACAACAGCCGACGCACGACCCAGGACTTTGGAATTCAGGCCGACTGAGGGCAACCTGCCAGCAGGATTACCCAAATGTAATGACTGCAACAGTGAATACACTCAAACATATACATTTATGGTAAGTGTACACAACTGTACTTTTAGATTGGTCAATGTTTTTAAGTATGCTGGGCTTTGTTCCTCCTTTGCTTAGCCAGGTTTGTTTTCTTTTGTGGTTTAACTGACTGAAATTGTAATTCCACCAGGGTGGATTGTCTTTTGCATTTGTCTTCGTCTTAATACAAGTGGGCACAGCTCGCTCTATACAGCTATCAATATAGCTGTATAGGGATTTTGTAAATAGCTCCACATATGCTATAGTGTTTACTAGGTTTGGAGGTGCTTGGAATTTTGCAAAGCCGTCACTAAGTAAAGAGGGAGGTTAGCTTTGGAATAGTTCCTAAGTTTTGCTGGGTCCCTGGATTTAATTTTTATTTCCAGCAGTACTGTCCTGTGGTCAGATCTGATGTGTGAGGACATTACTTTGGTGAGGATCATCACTTCCCCATGCCTGTCAGTATAAGGTGAAGAATGTTTGTACCCATGGTAGGAGAATGGAACAACTGTTCCAGGATGTTGGTATTAATGAAGTTAAGAATCACTGGGCTTATGCACTACAAGTGGTGTAGTATTCCCAATCTGCAGAGGGGTAGTAGAGTTCCCCCATGAAGATTGTATTAGATTGAATGGAGAGAGACTGTAGTGCATTGAGATAGGTGGTATGGGTTTCCTGAGTCATGGAGTGGGACATACAAGTTGCAAGGATATGGTACGCGAATCTGTTTATGATGAGTTGCACATATGTGCATTCTAGTGGGTCACACACTTTAACTAGTCTATATGTGAGGTTTTTAATATAGACTGAGATTCCTCCATCTTTAGTTCCCTCCTGTGCACTAACTGGTCTAAAGGTGTGAGTGGTGGTATTATAACCTTGAACTGCTGGGGTACTCTCCATGACTTTAAACCATGCCTCCATTACTACACAGATGTCAACACTGTCCAAAGAGAGTAAGGCTTGCATGGAGTTTGTTGTTAAGACGTCTAGCAGTGAATAGCACCACCTTCAGGTATTCCTTCATAGGTTCAGTTAAGTTGGGAGGTTTATCTGTTTGGCAGTGCCTAAAACAGACACTTTGGGGGTAGAGAAGGTCTTTGCCAATATTCAAAAACCTAGAGGGGATAAGCACAGACCATCCCTGGCAAACCAACATGGTCTGTCAATCATGTCCTCCCAGCTAATCAAATATTGTACCCCCTTGGATTGACATCAGAAAATAAACCAATTGTTAAAATCAGTCATTTTCTGTTGGTAATGTGGCATCATCCTTGGAGAAGGCAGCTAACCGTGACTCTCTTCTTACTCAGTCTGGTGAGGGAGATATTGGTGTCAGGCTATAGAATCACCAATGACCAGGAAATTTGGTTTTATGCTGGTTTGCCGTAAGGGCCTAGCAGTAGAGGTATTGGATACAATGTTATGATGTGTAGCTGTGGGTGTTGTTTCAACAGTTAGTGTATGTGATGACTGAGGACCCTTGTTTTGATTGCACTGTGCAGGAGGTTTTAGTGTTTTAGGAAGGTTAACTGTAAGAGCCTTAACATAAGTAGTTTTATGTTTAGGGTCTTTACCTTGTGCAGTAGGTGTGGTGCAAGTGTCACTGTCAACCTCTGTAGGGTTTCTTTTGGTTATATGAGTGAGTTTTGCCTCCATTGTTAAAGCGTGAAAAAGGTGTAAATGCACGTTATCTGTTTTATTAAGTGGGTTGTCAACGTGTTCATGAAGCACTTGCTACAATGCCTCAGAATACCCATCTCAATGAGATTCGCCAGAGAGAGCCAGGAAGTGCAAATCCATGGCTGCTGATCCACTAGGGAGGAGTGAGGGGGAAATTTAAATTTAAATATTTCAAATATTTTGACTGCCATCAGTCACTCCTGCCAGCTACCTTAAGACTCTTCCAAGGGTACAGTCCAATTACAAAAAAACAGCAGACCAGCACAGAGTGGTGTTTGTTAATACTCTTTTAATATAAATAAGGCACAATAAACAGACCGATTTCGGCTATAACAAAGCCTTCCTCAGTGTAAGCCATGAAACACAAAATACAAATGCCCTTTTATACAACATATTCTCAGCAAAACCCTTTCTCATTGGTTCATCATAATTGTTCATTTAATCCTGGTGGAAATAAACCACCCAACTTGATTATCCACTTCCTTTCCTTATTATTTAATATTGAATGCCAACCTGTTTTGTTGATTCTATCTCCAAAAATTCTGTCAATGATAGTAAACCTAAAAACGGCTGTAGTGTGTATAACTGTATGCTTGTATATTTCTGATATCGCTGGCATGTTCGGATATACGTAGTCTTAGTGGTCTGGACATTTGTCTAATATAGAAGGCTGAACAGGAGCATGTGGCAAGATAAATGACCCAGTCAGACCCACAATTAACTAAAAATTTTATATCAAATAGGTTACAGTGTTTCTGCTGGTAAAGTGTTTTGATTTTACAACTTTAGGGCAATGTACACAATGTCCACAAGGGTCCAAATATTCTTTCAATGATAGTAAATCTAAAAATGCCTGTAGTGTGTATAAGTGTATGTTTGTACAAAGCATTTAGATGGTCTTTTATTTCTGATATCATTGGCATATTCAGATATACGTAGTCTTGGAGGTCTGGACATTTGTCCAATATAAAAGGCTGAACAGGAGCATGTGGCAAGATAAATGACCCAGTGAGACCCACAATTAACTAAAAATTTTATATCTAATACAGTTGCCATGTTTCTGCTGGTAAAGTGTTTTGATTTTATAACTTTAGGGCAATGTACACAATGTCCACAAGGGAAACATCCATGCAAAAGGTCCCTGTGGGTGTATGTTGTGGTTTTTGCTTAACTGGTTCCGACCACCATTTGTAATGACTGAAATGTGAGCCCAAAATTTGGCCCCTACGAAATGAAAACAAACATTTGTCTATAAGAATATCAGATAATCTGTGATCTGCAAGTAATATATTCCAGTGTTGTTTAATGCAGTCTAATATGTTGGTGTTACGCCCATGTGTAGTAACCAACCGAATGTCCGGACTTCCTAGGTGTTGTCTGTTTTGATAGGTTAATAAATCATTCCTATCTAGTATAGATGAATTACTGGCAGTAAGGATATTGCCAGATTTATAACCCCTTGTTTTGAACCTTCTCACCAGATCCTGTTTGTAATGCTCATAATTGTCCAAGTTTGAGCAAATGTACCCGATACGGAGAAATTGAGTTTTAGTGATATTGCGTGTGATATGTGGAGGTTGAAAACTAGTTGCATGTAGTAATGAATTGTATTTTGGGTATTTGCAATACACCTAGCTAGCCAGGGTATGGTCAGTATTTCTGGTGACTAAAACATCTAGAAAAGTAATTTGTTGTAAATGATAATGAACTGTAAATTCCAAACCCCACTTAATGCTGTTCAGATATTCAACAAATTCCTTAAGATCTTCGGTATCTGCCTTCCACACCATCCAACAATCATCTAAATAATGTCTCCATATATCAGTTTCGTCAAAGTATATATTATGGTTGGAATCATAGATCATTTGTTCTTCAAAGAAGGCCATAAATAAATCTGCGTAGATCGGGGCAAATGACGCTCCCATGGCTGTACCCTGTACCTGCCAAAAACACTTTCCCTGATAGTAAAACGTATTTTTGGTCAATACTTCAGCTAAACAAACCAAAAATGTAATGAAACCCAGTGGATATAGATCTTATCTGTATAACCAATATTCTAAAGCTTGTAGCCCTGTCCAGTGTGCAATGTTAGTATATAATGCTGTGATGTCTGAGGTACATAACAGCCATCCTGGCTCTAGTTGAGTATCTGAAATTATGTGTAAAACTGTGTGGTGTCCTGAATACGAGATCTGACCCATTTCAGCAAAGGTTTAAAATGTTTGGTCAAAAATTGAGATAATGCTTCAATGATTGAACCCTTACCTGATATAATTGGCCTACCAGGTGGATTATGTAAATTTGTATGTATTTTTGGTAGTAGGTATAAATATTGATTACTAGGATCAGGTACAGTAAGATGATGTAAATCTGAGTCCAAAATTATTCCTTCTTCTTTTGCTTCCAATAGGAATCAGTCAATTTGTTGTTTGAATCTGGAACTAGGGTCCAGAGGCATGTACATATAGTATCGACCATCATTAAGTTATCTTTCCACTTCCTCTTTGTCAGCTGGTAAAATGACCAAATTTCTGTTGTTTTGAAGATCAGTAATTACCTGTTGTTCAACCTTTGAGAGATTATTATATGGAATGTGAGATTGCCTGAAATGGAAATGTAGATATTTGAGAACATTATTTTGGAACATGTTAACATTAGGATGCATGGGAGGCATAAAAGTAGATTTGTGAATTTTAAATGCGTTATTTTCCACATGAGATGGCACAGAATCAAAATATAATTTCAAATTTAATAAACGACTAAAAGCTACAACATCCTTTGCAAAAGAATCCTCCGGAACAAAAATACCAGGTACAAAATTAAGCCCTTTAATCGGAAATTGTAGTTCCACCTGAGATAAAGAAGTGGATGAAATATTTAATTCATTTTCAGTTGTATTTATTTTTGTATCATTATTTTCAATAAAGTCTCTACATCATTTACTATGTTTTCTCCCTCCCCTGCAGATCCTGCCCCTAAAGGTTTAACTGAATTTCTGCCTTTAGAAACCGAGGACTCTGGAGTGTCTAAGTCCACATCCATGGCAGAGGACGATGTTCTTCATCTCACATTGCTGCAGTCCTAACACTTGGGTAGTCCGCTGTCCCTCGGTTGGCCCGAATATCAGAGTATAAGGCTGACGTCGGTCAAGGCGCATTTGACTGACATCAGAACGTCAGGGTACAAATGCGCATGACCGACGTCATATCCTCAGTCTTTTTTGCCGCATGGTCCGATGCAAAAGCAGTGTTGCAAGTGCCGTTCGGCGTTCTGAAATTTTTCGAATTCGGAGTTTCAGACCGAAGTCAGAGTTGGTTAAGTACCCCGTTGGGGAATATTTTGTTTTTTTCTTGCCTCAGTGGTTTACCGGATGTCAGAAAAAGTGAATAACTGTATTTCTTGTGGGAAACAGATACCGCATAGGGATTACCATAATTTGTGTATAACTTGTTTGGGACCTGAGCACGACGTTGTTGGGTGTCGCTTTTGTCCTAGGTTCAATAAACGCACTATAAAGCGGAGGTTGGATTGTGCCAGGTTGGTCTTTGGGAAGCGGTGCAATTACAATATGCCGTCGGATGCTCCAACGCCGGCTTCCTCAAAGAAGCGTAAGGACAAGGCAGTTAAACCTAGGTTAGAGGAGTCGTCCGAACCGGACGCCGGTTCTTTAGAGGCGTCGGTGGAACCGGTGGTTCCGACGGAGGCCTCTCTGGAGTCCCAGGGAGAAACTTTGTTTTTACAGGATGTGGCTTCCCAGGAGGCCGGTCAGGCTGTAGGGGCTTCTCAGATAACTGTACTCCCCTCCCTTCCTAAGGTGTCTAGGCCCTCTCTTTCTGCTTCCAAGGCTTCTCCTAGAGGCAGGTCTAGTTTAGCTTCTGTGGGTGTCACTCCTAGTTCTTCAGGTTCTGTCCCCAAGAAGCACATGCTTAAAATGGCAGAAGATTTAATTACTTTAATTAGAGGCTCTATGCCCCCTCCTGATAAGAGGCCAAGGATGGAACCAGTTTTGGGGGATTATGAGCAGGTTTCGGATGTGTCTGAGTCTTCGGCTGAAGACTTGCAGGAGTATTCTCATTATTCTGATTCTGATGTGGATGATTCTACTCCTTCTGCTTCTCCTCCTGAGGATTTTTCTTTTTCAGAGACCCTTCACTCCATGAGAGAGCATTTTAAATGGGAGGGTCAGGACTTCTCTGATTCCAGGAAAAGGCTTAGGGAATTTTTGTTTTTACCCCAGCATAGGCCTTTAGCTATACCTCCTGTTCTGAATGTGGTGGAAGATGTGTTTGCAGAGGCTTCTCTTAATCCTGATTCTTTGCCTCCTGCTCCTGTTAAACCAGATAGGTATTACAGGGTGCCTGAAGCTCATAAGTATCTTTTTAAGAGTCCTAGAGCAGACCCAGAAACTGTTAGCCAGGGGCCTAAGGGGGTTAAGGCTTCTGTTGTCAAGAATCCGGTTCCGGCAGATAAAGAGGCCAGGGCCTTGGATAGATGGGGAAAGAAAGTTTATACTTCTTCCACTCTAGCCATGAGAGCTTTGAATTGCCAGTTTCACATGTTGAAATATCAAAATTATCTCCTTTCACAGTTGAAATCTAAGGTTGATGCTCTGGCGGAAGGTATTGATTGTAAAGAGTTACAAGATTTAGTGCATGTTTCTGAACAGGTGGGTAAGCATTCTTTGCAATGTGGTTTTGATGCTGTACAGGCCTCGTCTAGGGTGGCTGCCACTGGGACAGTTCTTCGCAGGCATGCCTGGCTGAGGGATCAAAATTTATCTGACCATGTTAAAACTAGGATTTTGGATGCCCCTTTGCAATCTGATGTCTTGTTTGGTTCTCCTGTTGAGGCAGTTTTAAAGAAAATGGAAGACAAGGCTAAGTCTATGCAGACTGTTAAAGATTTTTTGCAGGTTCAGCTTCCAAAGTTTAGTAGAAATTGGCCTACTAAGGGCTGGACGTATCCTTCTTATGATTCCCAGTCTAGGGGTAGATCTAGACGTGGCAGGGGCAGAGGTCAGGGCTCTTTCAGGCCTAGAACGGGAGGTTCTCCTGCACAGCCTTCGGTGAGGGCAGGGGTCAGTCCTTTCGTAAACAGACCCAATGACCTACCTTTTCAGCTGCCAGAACCTTCTCGCCTGGCAGCACCTTTGGGAGGAAGGTTGGCACTTTTCAAAGAAAATTGGAATTTGATTACCCAAGACAGATGGGTATTGGATATCATACATCATGGCTACAGGTTTTATTTCCATACCTTGCCTCCTTTCAAAGGCATGCCAGACATTCCTCCTCAACAAAGAATAGAGGCTCACAAGCAAATTTCTCTGTTACTCCAAATAGGGGCCATACAGCCGGTTCCTATGCCAGAAAGGGGCCTAGGATTTTATTCTCGCCTGTTCTTTGTACCAAAAAAGGGGAACACGTGGAGACCAATTTTGGATTTGTCTATCCTCAACACTTATCTGGACATTCCCAAGTTCAAAATGTTGACGTTACAACAGCTTTTACCTCTGCTGGGCAAGGATCACTGGATGGTAACTTTGGATCTCAAGGAGGCTTACCTTCATGTTCCTATCAGGCTAAGTTGCAGGAAGTATCTGCGTTTTCGGACTGGGACTTCTCACTATCAGTTCTCTGCATTGCCCTTTGGCTTATCTACTGCCCAGAGTATTTACGAAAGTTCTGGCTCCAGTGATAGCTTTCTTCAGGCTAAAAGGAATACAAATCTATCCTTATTTGGATGATTGCCTGATTCTGGCTCAAGGGAGGGACGAGCTTCTTCATCATTTGGAATATGTGATAGCAGTGCTAAGATGCCTGGGGTATTCTGTGAACGAAATAAAGTCCAGTCTAGTACCCTCTCAAGACATGTGCTTTCTGGGTGTAAGACTGAATACAGCATCCCAGATGGCCTTTCTAACCCCGGACAAACAAAAGAATCTTTCCCTTTACTTCCATCATCTATCTCTTCAGTCCGGGCTGACTGCAAGGACAGTCCTTCAAGCCTTAGGGTTCATGGCATCTTGTATTCTGGTGCTTCCCAATGCCAAACTGCATATGAGGAAGTTGCAATGGTATCTCAAAATGTATGGACACAGCACTGCCAGGATCTGGACACTGTCATTCAAATAATACCTTGCATTCAGAAGGAATTTTTGTGGTGGGCTCAGGAATGTCACCTAAACAAGGGACTCTCTGTGACCCGGCCAGAGGCGAGTCAAATTTTAACGACAGATGCCTCAGACAAAGCTTGGGAGCTCATCTAAACGGAAAGTGGATACAAGACAAGTGGCCTGTCAGACTACAGCATCTACATATCAACTTGAAGGAGATGTTAGCAGTCCAGTTTGCATTAATAGCTTTCAAGGATTTACTTCTTCCAGGGCAGGTGTTGATTCTAACAGACAACACAACTGTCATGTGGTACATCAACAAGCAAGGGGAACACATTCTTATCCTCTATGCAGGCAAGCAATGATTTTGTGGGAGACTGCTCTCAGTTTACAACTAAGTCTTCAGGCAAGGTTTCTGCCGGGAGCACAGAACTCCTTAGCAGATGTGTTAAGCAGACAAATCATGGATCCCCACGAGTGGAAACTGGATCTTCATGTATTTCAGAAATTGACAGTGTCATGGGGAACTCCAGACATAGATCTGTTCGCTTCTCCACTAAACCACCAGCTGCCAAAGTTTTGCACGAAGAGGTTTCATCCCACAGCTTGGAAAGTGGATGCTCTTTCTTTCAGTTGGAAAAATCTTCATGTGTATGCCTTTCCACCTCTGCCTCTTCTCCCAAAGGTACTTCTGAAGGTCAGACAGGACAAGCCAAGGATGATTTTGATAGCTCCAGATTGGCCTCGACAGCACTGGTACCCCTTACTGAGAAGTCTAGTACGGAAGCCTCCATGGCCTTTGCCTTTGATTCCACATCTGTTGTCCCAGGAGGACAGTCATTTGCTCAATGTCAAGCTTCACTCTCTTCACCTAACAGCCTGGCATATTCTGTTTTAAACCATAGAGGGTCTCAACTTCCACAACAAGTTTTGAATGTGATTTTGGAAGCTAGAAGGCCTAGTACAAGGAAAGTGTACGCAGATAAATGGAAGAGATTTTTGTTTTGGAGTGCAGCCAAGGATTTGGATGTTTCTGAGCCTGATTTAAGTGTGGCTTTTCAATATCTTACTGAGTTATTGGACAAAGGTTTGTCCTTCTCTTCTATTAAGATTCATGCTGCAGCAATTTCAGCTCACTACGACTGTGACCCACCATTGTTTTCTCATCCTTTGTTCAAGCAATTTCTTAGAGGGGCAAAGAATATAAGACCCCCACGAAGAGCTCCTACTCCTGCTTGGGATCTCAATTTTGTGTTGGAGAAACTCACTCTACAACCTTTTGAGCCTGCAGCTACTGCTGAGTTGAAATATTTGTCATGGAAGACTGCTTTTTGTTGGCCATTACCTCTGCAAGAAGGGTTTCTGAATTGCAGGCCCTTATGGCAGTTGAGCCTTTCTTAATTTTCCATAAGGATAGGGTATCTTTACGTACTAATCCTTCCTTTATGCCTAAAGTGGTTTCTAGTGTGGCTTTAAACCAAACTATTCATTTGCCTACTTTTTATGCAAATCCCCAAAATAAAGGGGAAAAGATTTTGCACACTTTAGATGTACACAGGCAGTTGCGATATTATTTGGACAGAACTAAAGGGTTCAGACAATCTCAGCAGTTATTAGTTTCTTTTGCTTTGTGCTCTCAGGGCAAGCCCGTGTCAAAACAAACTATTTCTAAGTGGATTGGATTTTGCATTGCTTTCTGTTATTCCCATCATGGCAAAGAGATTCCAGCTGGGATTAGGCCTCATTCCACTAGGGCTACTGCCACTTCCACAGCTTTTTGAGGGGTGGCAACTAAGGATATTTTGGAGGCAGCCACTTGGAGTTCAGTGCATACCTTCTCTAGGCATTACCACCTTCCACTGTATTCTAAATCCAGGGCTGGTTTTGCCACTGCTGTGTTGCAGGGCATTTTGGCAGCTCCTGCTTCATTATAGTTTAGCCATCCTCCCTTACCTCTGCTTTGGGATTCTACCCAAGTGTTAGGACTGCAGCAATGTGAGATGAAGAACATAGTACAGTTTTGTACCTACCATAAATGTAGATGTTCGAAGATCCACATTGCTGCAGTCCAATTTACCCTCCCTCCTTCCCCTCTGTAGTTTGAGGTGGTTGTGTGGGTTGAGTTTTCCTTCTGAGGTATATTGTGTTTATTGTGTATATTGTATATATTGTATATATTATACATATTTTTGGTGTTAGGCTGGTTGGTTGTTTAGTTGTTGTCTATGGGTTTTGACCTTTCTTTTTAGGGTCTTCTGACATCTGGGGCAAGAAAAGACTGAGGATATGACGTCGGTCATGCGCATTTGTACCCTGACGTTCTGATGTCAGTCAAATGCGCCTTGACAGACGTCAGCCTTATACTCTGATATTCGGGCCGACCGAGGGACAGCGGACTACCCAAGTGTTAGGACTGCAGCAATGTGGATCTTCGAACATCTACATTTATGGTAGGTACAAAACTGTACTTTTTGTCCCCTGAGGTGCCACTAGCAGGGGTACTATGTTTCTTGAGAATAGACTGGTCTTTTTCTCTTGAAGGGTTTCTTATTCAAATTTTCAAATGTAACAGTTTTGGTTGCACTAAAGGGTTTACCCCTTTGGTAATCGGCCAGATCTCTCTTAAATGTATGCATTTTCTTATCTTTTAGTTGTTTTTCCAAGGTAAGTAGTTCCTGACTGAGTTTATTTAGGCATGTCATGTAACTTAAGATGAAAACAACACAAGCACCAAAAGAAGAATAAATCCAACAGGAAAAAAGACAACTGCCAGTAAATCCAACCGTTTATTCCACTTGCTTCTCTCTCTCTAGCGCCTCGGCTTCAAACAGCCTTCAAGGAGTATCTCACAGTAAAAAAACAAGTAACTTTTATACACACCTTAATTAAATCATTAATCAATTAAATAAAATAATTACATACTAACAATGTACCAAACAATTATGCATTTAAATCACACTCTTCCAGCAAAATGTAAAAGATATAGTAGTACATACAAAATTTGAGCTACCTATGCAGAAATTGGTTAAATCTGTACGAAATATAGGTACAGGGGCATGTGGAAAATGCAAAATTTGTATCTATATAGAAAATTATTTTCCTGTTATTAATGGAATTCATTATGTCCCAAGGAGAAATTTTTGTTGCACTACAGAAAAAGTGATCTACATTATTAAATGTGGATGCGAAAAATATTATGTGGGCCAAACAAAAAGGATGTTAAAAATAAGAATTATGGAGCACTTGAGAGACATAAAAAATAAAAAAATCGAAAGTCCTTTAGCACAACATTTTATTGAGCATCATAACTCTGAATGCAACAGCATCAGAGTATCTGTTTTAGAACAAATTATGTTGCAAGAAGTTAGTGAAGATAAATTGAGATATGAATTGTTGAAAAAGGAATTAATTATTATTTTGAAATATCAGACCTTAATTCCTATAGGTCTGAATACTGAATGCTGCTGGAAGAGTGTGATTTGAATGCATAATTGTTTGGTACATTGTTAGTATGTAATTATTTTATTTAATTGATTAATGATTTAATTAAGGTGTGTATAAAAGTTACTTGTTTTTTACTGTGAGATGCTCCTTGAAGGCTGTTTGAAGCCGAGGCGCTAGAGAGAGAGAAGCAAGTGGAATAAACGGTTGGATTTACTGGCAGTTGTCTTTTTTCATGTAATGTAACTTGTTTGATACAACCAAAAGTCTAAATGTAGTCACCACCAAAAACAGAGCCAGGAGCAAAAACAGGAACAGAAATATGTAGAAGTAGTCCAATACTTTTATTAAACAATATTCTAACACCTCTATATACCTCGATAAAACATGAAGATGGCTTGTTAGCATTAATTGCAGCAACTCGTGCACTCAGACCAACAATAGGAGATGAGGAAAAAATCCACGTCAGAAAGTTGCAGTCCACTTTATTAAGAATCGACAACCAGTACACAGCCAAGCAGTAGTTGTTTTTTTCTGTGTTCCTTTGGCAATGTCCTTGGTTTCTGGTTTTGTGCTGGTTTGGAGTTTTTTTTTGTTAGCATTAATGTCTAAATTAGGGATAGCCCTTTATCTAACTTTATCATGGAGTTAGTGTATTTCTGCTTAAAACTGTTTTAATAATCAAATTTACAGACAAAAATAAGGGACTGCCATGGGGGCACCTTTTGCCCCCATGTATGCAAACCTGTGTATGGCTATGTTTGAGGAGAGGCTTTTGTATAAAAAGGAATTTATGAAGAAGCATGCCATGTTGTTATATATATATATATATATATATCACAACACCACCACTCCTCACTTCGATAGATAAACAACCAGGATCCAAATGAAACACATATCTTCAGATAAAACTGTTTTAATTCTAGCACCTCAGTGAAAACACCTTCTTGGAATACAAATCTCATCAAACATCAAGCTTATATACACATTATGCATCAATTAAATAATTAACTCATTAAACCAATTACTTCTTAAAACAAACTTCTCCAATTCAATTCCCCATTAAGTCCCATAGGGACCATTGTATTAAATTTCAAAATGCGAATACTTTCTTTATATAGAAGTTTTTCCTTTAAAACATTTTCATCCATACAAAAACAATTAATTTGTTCTAAAATGCTTCCCTTCAGTAATGAATAATCATTATTATGTGATTTCATAAAATGAGCAGCAATTATTTTTTCTTCTTTACAATTTTTAATGTCCCTAATATGTTCCTTAAATCTTAAATGAAACATCCTTTTCTTTTCTCCCACATTGAACATATTACAAGGACAACTCAAAATATAAATTACCCCCTTTGATTCACATGAAAATCAATCTTTGGAAATAAAGGAAATATTATTAATACATTCAAAACACTTAATGTGTGGATACACTGGACATCTCCCACATTTAATTGTACATGTTTCCATCAACATTCTAGGTACTGGTAGATTTGGTAAAGCAAATAATCCATGTACCAACATGTCCCTTATGCTTCTACCTCTCACATACGATCTCGAGAGATGTCTTGGTAAAACATTTACTAAAAATTTATCATGCATCAAAAATTCCCAATAATGCTCCAACATCCCTATTATTTCCTTACTTCTAATGTTATACATAGTGACAAAATAAATCTTTTGCATTTGATTTAACTTCACTTCTTCCATCTCCTGTATTATTTTATTTCTCTTATTTTGATTTTGATTATTTAAATTCCTATAATATACCCTATATATTGCCTCCATAACTGTACTATACCCTCTCTTTATGAACATATCAGCTGATTTACAAATTTCATCCTTTTAAAGGTCTTCCTTAATACAAATTCTTGACAGCCTTAGGAATTCATTATAAGGAAGGGCAGCTATTGTATGGGGTGGATGGCAATTAGATGCATGTAAAACTGGTTACCATCAGTAAATTTTCTATGCACTCCTGTTACGATGGTACCATCTTCCTTACCGTCTAACTCCAAATCTAAAAAAATGCACCTTATTTCCTTGCAAACCATCAAAACTGAGGTCAAACGGATTCTGGTGCATCTCTGTTACAAACGTATTAACCTTTTCTGCCCCTCCTTCGCACACAAAAATCAAATCGTATATGTAGTGAAAATAATTCTTAACATGTTGTTTCACAAATTCCTGCCTAAACAGAAATGTTATTTCAAAAAAAGACATAAAAAGATTTGCATACATGGGGGCAAAAGGTGCCCCCATGGCAGTCCCCTGTTTCTGTCTATGCATTTCATTATTATAAAGAAAGAAATTATTTTGCAGACAAAAGTCTACCATCTCTATTATGAACATAGACAGAGGGTTATCCCCCAGAAAATATGATATAGCAGTTAAACCATCACTATGTTTAATGGATGTGTATAGACTTCTCACGTCCAATATAATCTGACACATCTCCCTTTTCCACTCAATTCCAGCAATCTTTGTTAGAAAAATCAAAACTATCCTGTACATAAGAAGAAGTTTTCTTTACACAAGGAAGTAACTTTTCATGTAATAGTAACCAATATTGTGTAAAAAAAAAAATAGTTGCATGCCGATACAATCGGCCTTCCTGGAGGTTTTCTTAAATATTTGTGGATTTTTGGCAAACAAAAAAATACCGCTAGTTCTTTATTATTAGCTGCCAACTTACTTTGCGCATCCTTTTTTGAGAAATAACCTAAATGTAGACCTTTCTGTAACAGTTTATTATATTTCCCCATTGCTTTACTAAGATTTGATTTTTCACTATTCTCATATACTTCTTGGTTACTTAAATGTTCCATACACATTCTGTGATATTGTATGGCATTCATTATAACAATTCGATTACCTTTATCCGCTGGTTTAATTACTAGCTCCTTATTATTCTGGAGCTGTATTAATGCCTTCCATTCTTTATAAGTTAAGTTATAGTTAATGCATTTTTTATTTTCTAATATTTTCACCTTCAAAATTAACCATCGAGTTGAAATGGGAGATGAACTGGTTCTGAAAAGGAGGCATAAACTTACTAACTACTGGGATACTGGAAGTATTTAGTAAACCAATAAGCATTACATTTTGTCATTTCATCTTCATCACATTGCTGCTCATCATCTTCATTACATGAAAAAAAACTTTCATCGGAAAATTCATCAGTTAAATTCATTTCATTATCATTCTCATTTCCTTTATTAAAGAAAAAACATTTAAAATGTAATTTACGGATAAACTTAATTTCTTGTTTAAAAACATGCATCCGTGGAATAACCGTTGGAATAAACTTCAGACCTAAATTTAAAACTGTCTACTGTTCTTGTGTTAAATTACAGTTGGACAAATTTATTTCATTCAGAGTAACATCATTCTGTACATTACATATATCAATGTTTAAATTTCTTACTATTATATTGTCCACTTCTATAGTCCTTATTGTAGAAGCCGTTTGAATTGAGGGCAGTATACCTGCTCCGTTTCTGACCCTGCCGTTGTTGACCTGTATGGTTCCAAAAACAGTTTTGGTGCTCAAATGGTTGTTGTGGATGTGGTAAAGGCGGATAGTCCTCTTCATAGATGTCCTTCAAGAATGCAACTGCAGTCATAACATATGGGTTGTCCTGCCTCAGGCAGCCCTCGGTCGGCCGGATTCCAAAGTCTGGGTCCAGCGTCGGCTGGTGTCGCCTCCTCTCCGACGTCAGAACGGCTGGAGTATAAAGGCATCGGCCGACGCCATCTTCTTCAGTCTTTCTTGCCGCGCGGTGCCTGAAGCAGAAGCAGTTCACAAGTGCCGGTTGGTCAGCTCCTGTGTTTTCAGTACCGAAGTCATCTAAAAGCTAAGTACCCCGTTGGGGAACATTTTTTCTTGCCTCAGCCGATGTCAGAACAAATTGAGAAAGTTAATAATTGTTTGTCTTGTGGTAAACAAATACCTCATAAGGATTTCCATTCCTATTGCCTACCTTGCCTGGGCCCAGACCATGACGTCTCGGCCTATGCTGCCTGTGCTTGCTTTAATAAGCGCACTCTCAGGCGCCGGGCAGAATTTGCCGAAGACTTTTTCAGCGAATCTTTCGCTTATATCATGCTGTCGGAACAACCGACTACTCAATCTTCCAAAAAATGAAAGGACCGGGACCGACATCCTCGGCCTGCGTCCTCCACCGATACTCCTCCTAAACTCTCCGCGAGTGCTTTGGTCCCTTCGGAAGCGGTAATTCAACCGCTCCAGACCGACGCCACAGCGTTAACTCGTCCTTCAGTCTCGGAGTCTACACCGGTGCCGGTTGTTGACTTTCCTCCAGAAACCGAAGTTCTGGATCTTCCCGACACCATTCCTGTGGACAAGGTTACTCCTGCACGTGGGGCAGCTAGGCCTCCTGTATCCATGTCCATCAAGGCCTTTGCACGTGCTAAGGCTGCCAGCCAGGCCAAGGCCCATCCTAAACCCACTGCCCAGGCCCCTTCTTCTGATAAACAGATCATGTCTCTTGCTGCAGATCTTATTTCTCTTATCAGGGGGTCTCAGCCTCATCCAGACAGAGGTTCTCAGCCGCCTGCAGAGAAAAGGCCCAGAACTGAGCAGGCCGACAACCTCTCTTCGGATGAAGCCTCTGGGGATTCAGAGCATTCAGATACCCAAGAAGAATCCTTCCAGGCCTATGAGGACTCTGATGCTGAGGAATCAATTCCCTCTGCCTCTCCTCCAGAGGATTTTTCGTTCGGTGAAGTCCTACACTGTATGAGGGAGCATTTTAAATGGCAGGGTCAGGAATTCTCTGATTCCAGGAAAAGGCTACGTACCTTCCTCAAGCTACCCCAGCACAGACCTTTAGCTATCCCTCCAGTTATGGATGTCCTGGATGATGTCTTCTCTGACTCCAGTGCTAACCCTGATTCTCTCCCTCCTGCTCCTGTCAAGCCAGACAGATATAGGGTCCCTGACACCCACAAACATCTCTTTAAGGCCCATTCTGTGGATCTAGAAACTATTTCACAGGGCCCCAAGGGAGTGGCTACTTCCACAGCCAAGAATCCACTGCCAGCGGATAGGGAAGCTAGGTCCCTGGAGAGATGGGGTAAAAAAGTTTATACCTCTACCACCCTGGCCATGAGGTCACTTAACTGCCTTTTTCATATGTTTCAGTACCAGGATTTTTTACTGGATGATTTACAGAAAAAGCTAGCCTCCCCTGAGCCTATTGATAGAAAGGCATTGCAGGATCTAGTACATAACACTCAGCAGGTTAGCAATCATTTTCTTCAGTGTGGTTATGATGCATTGGAGGCTTCATGTAGGGCAGCTATGACTGGGGCTGTAATACGTAGACATGCTTGGTTAAAAGAACAGCCACTGCCAGACCGTGTTAAAGTAAAGTTACTTGATGCACCTCTGGAAAAACAGAAGCTTTTTGGTGCTAATGCACAAGATGTGTTGAAGTCCATTGAGGAAAAAGCTAAATCAGTACAGACAGTCAAAGATTTTCTCCAGGTTCAGCCACCCAGATTCAGCAGGAATTGGCCTTCAAAGAATTGGTCCTTTCCAGACACTGACAAGTTTTCAAGGGAAAAAAACAGGCGTGCCCGAGGTAGAGGGCAATACCGAGTCTCCTACAGGGGCCGCCAATGGCAACCACCAAATCAAAGAAGTGGCGCAGGCAGTCCAGCTGCACCACAAGGACAACCACGATAACTTGACTTTCATACAGTCTACAAAGGCTCAAAGAGAAACACCTTTGGGAGGAAAATTATCCTTATTCTCAAAAAACTGGCATATCTTAACCAAGGACAACTGGATTCTGGATTTAATAGACAAAGGTTACAGATTCCACTTCCATACTTTACCAATAAGACAAGGCATGCCAAACCTGCCACCTCATCAAAGGGCAGAGGCACTCATTCAAGTTTCAAAGCTGTTAAATATAAAAGCAATAGAAAAGGTCCCTCCACAGGAACAAGGCCAGGGATTTTATTCAAGACTGTTCCTTGTTCCAAGAAAAAACAAATGGAGACCTATACTGGACTTGTTTACTCTAAATACTTATCTCATTGTGCCAAAGTTCAAAATGCTGGCGTTGCAGCAACTCCTTCCCATGCTGGGCAAGGGGTCTTGGCTGGTCACTCTGGACCTCAAGGAGGCATACCTGCATGTCCCAATCAGACAAAGCTGCAGAAGATACCTCAGATTTCTTGCAGGGACAGAGCATTATCATTTCTCAGCATTGCCGTTTGGCTTATCTACTGCGCCCAGAGTGTTCACGAAATGCCTGGCATCAGTAGTGGCACACTGCAGACTCCAGGGGATTCAAATATACCCCTACCTGGACGACTGCCTCATACAAGCAGACAACAAGCAAACCTTGATAGCAAACTTGGACTATGTCATTCAATTACTACAGGCCTTGGGATACACAGTCAACATTCAGAAATCAAGACTTCTGCCATCCCAACAGATAATTTTCCTAGCAGCCAAACTGGACACAAAAACACAGATGGCTTATCTCACAGAGGAAAAACAACAGCAGTTACCAGAGTACTTCAAAGGCCTAGCAAAGCTCTCCCAGCTGACTGCAAGGAAAATCCTGCAGGCCCTGGGGTTCATGGCATCTTGCATTCTTCTGATACCTTTGGCAAGACTTCATATGAGAAAGCTGCAATGGTATTTAAAAAGCTTATGGTCCCAACACAGCCAAAGCCTAGAGGACGTAATCCCACTCATTCCATGTCTGCAAAGAGAATTTTTGTGGTGGGCTCAAGCAAGTCAGTTAAACAAAGGCATGTCTTTCAACAAACCTCAAGCAGGTCAAATGATTACAACAGACGCCTCAGACCATGGATGGGGGGCGCACATGGAGGGCAGATGCATTCAAGGTCAATGGACACCAAGGGAAAGGCATCTGCACATAAACCAAAAAGAGATGTTGGCAGTGATACATACAGTCGAGGTTTTCGAAAAATCACTTCAACAAGGACATTTGCTAATAAGGACAGACAACACCACTGTTATGTGGTATATAAACAAGCAGGGAGGCACTCATTCTTATCCCCTCTGCAGACTAACAATGATTCTCTGGGAAAAATCCCTAAGTCTGAAGATACATTTGCAATCCCAGTTTGTGCCAGGCAAGGACAATGTACTGGCGGACAAGCTGAGCAGAAATTTCTTGGATGCACACGAATGGATGCTGCATCCTCACATTTTCTCACAAATAACAAGGACATGGGGAAGACCGGACATAGATCTCTCTGCTTCTCACATGAATCATCACCTGGAAAAGTTCTGTACAAGGACCCACCATCCTCTAGCCTGGAAAACAGATGCTCTCTCCTTCAGCTGGAAGTCCCTAACAATTTATGCATTCCCTCCTCTACCACTGCTGACCAAGGTGATACTGAAGATCAAAGCAGAACAACCAACAGGCATTTTGATAGCTCCAGACTGGCCAAGGCAGCACTGGTACCCATTGCTGTTGAGCATAACTCGGACCAAACCGTGGCCTCTGCCCCTATGGCCTCTACTTCTAACACAACACAATTACAGGACAGTTCATCAAAACCTGAGAACATTGCATCTGACAGCCTGGAGGTTACCATAACTCATTCCGATATCTCTCTTTCCAAAAAAGTTCAAGAGATCTTACTGGAAGCACGCAGACCTTCCACCAGAAAAACCTATTCAGCCAAGTGGAAGAGATTCATCATCTGGAATGCTAACAGGGGTCAGGATACAACAGTATTGAGTATACCTCAGATATTGGAATACTTGGCAGAAATGTTTCATACTGGTCTCTCATATTCTTCCATAAAGAATCATGCCTAAGCAATCTCAGCAAAATACAACTGTGACCCACCTGTGTTTTCACATCCTTTGCTAAGACAGTTCTTAAGGGGGGTAAAGAATATCAAACCCCCCCAGGAAACCGCCAGTACCTGCATGGGACCTCAACTTCGTCTTGGAAAAATTAACTCTTCCTCCCTTTGAACCAACAGCAACTTCAGAAATGCAATTTCTCTCATGGAAAACGGTTTTCCTATTGGCAATCACATCAGCAAGAAGAGTCTCGGAGATACAGGCACTCATGGCAGTACCTCCTTTTCTCATTTTTCATCAGGACAGAGTCTCTCTAAGAACCAGTCCTTCTTTCATGCTAAAAGTAATTTCCAGGGTGTCTCTAAATCAAGCCATTCACCTGCCTACTTTCTTCCCCAATCCTCAAAACAGGGGGGAAGCACTGCTGCATACTTTGGACATACACAGGCAACTACGCTACTACTTGGACAGAACTAAGGCCACCAGAAAATCTGACCAACTGTTTGTAGCCTATGCTGCTGGAGTACAAGGAAAAGCAATCTCCAAACAAACAATTTCCAAATGGATTGGACGCTGCATCAGATTCTGCTATTCCTTTCATGGAAAAGGTGTGCCAGCCAATATTAGGCCACACTCCACCAGAGCTATAGCCACATCCACAGCTTTCCTAAGAGGAGTGGCTACAAAGGACATTCTAGAGGCTGCTACATGGAGCTCTGTGCATACATTTACCAAGCACTACAACCCGCCTTTATACTCCAGATCCCGAGCAGGCTTTGCTTCGGCAGTCCTGCAGGGCATTTTAGCTACACCATCACTTTCTTAGTTTCAACCACCCCCAGCTTGGCTATGGTATTCAACCCATATGTTATGACTGCAGTTGCATTCTTGAAGGACATAGTACAGTTTTGTACCTACCATAAATGTAGATGTCCGATAGATATGCAACTGCAGTCGGATTCTCCCACCTTCCTACCCCTCTGCAACCTTCTTTATGGGTCCACTACCCCTATTCCTATTAGCTGGGGGTATCTCTATGGTGTATCTGTTTATTACTGTTGTTCATGTCTGGAATTCTTTATCCATTCACCAAATTTAGCCTTCCTAGGAGGGCACCTGGCATCTGGGGCAAGAAACACTGAAGAAGATGGCGTCGGCCGATGCCTTTATACTCCAGCCGTTCTGACGTCGGAGAGGAGGCGACACCAGCCGACGCCGGACCCAGACTTTGGAATCCGGCCGACCGAGGGCTGCCTGAGGCAGGACAACCCATATGTTATGACTGCAGTTGCATATCTATCGGACATCTACATTTATGGTAGGTACAAAACTGTACTTTCTCTGTAGTATCGCTTAAGCCTGAACCCTCCGACGAAGCAAACGGCACTGAAAACTTCTGCTTCTTGTCACCATATTGCTTCCGGGGTTTATCTCTAAGCTGATTGGTTGACATCATGAAAGCGCATCCTCCCTTGTAATCATTGACATCTCTTACCAGTTTTTTCTTTTTATAATTCACCAATTCAGTTTCCAGTATGCTTAACTTAGTATTAATTTTGCTTAAAAAATTACTCACATTCACTGCACCAATCGAATTAGTAATGGTATTAGATAAAGTTGCCAATTGTTTCAACTTTTTATGTTTTAATTCATCTCGTTCCAGCAAAATTTGTAGCCACTCCATTACACATTTGTGAGAAGCTGCCAACCAATGGCCCCTAAACTGCTTATCTGCAGGACAGTTTTCATCAAACGGATTACTCGAATGTTTGACAAAACGAAGACCCCTTGGAGTAATGTCCAGCTCAATATACCTCTTCAGGCCCAAAATGTTGTAATGTACACGGGTCTCTCTCTTAACAGTTTTTCGAATTTATCACACAGTTCTCTCTTTTCCACCGGAATGGTGGTTAGAGTTTGTCTCACTGCCATAAATGGATTAACAATGCGTTTAGCCCTCTCGCATCAAATAAAGGTCCAACATTTTTACTCACTGCTCCATTGTCCTGGTTTGGACCTATAGCTGCTTGAGAATTCATATATTGCTCCATTGTTCTCTGGGACCCCATCAAGGATCCCAAACCACCAACTGCTCTCAATGAAGAGACAGATTCATCCCTTAACACTCTGGGTATATCCACATTTGGATCCGAAGACATAGTTGAATATAACACACCACCACTCCTCACTTCAATAGATTAACAACCAGGATCCAAATGAAACACAAATCTTCAGATAAGACTGTTTTAATTCTAGCGCCTCGGTAAAAACTTGTTCTTGGAATACAAATGTCATCAAACATCAAGCTTATGTACACATTATACATCAATTAAATAATTAACTCATTAAACCAATTACCCCTTAAAGAATACTTCTCCAATTCAATTCCTCATTAAGTCCCATAGGACTGATGCATGATAAATTTTTAGTAAATGTTTTACCAAAACATCTCTCGAGATCATATGTGAGCGGTAGAAGCATAAGGGACATGTTGGTACATGGATTATTTGCTTTACCAAATCTACCAGTACCTAGAATGTTGATGGAAATAGGTACAATTAAATGTGGGAGATGTCCAGTGTGTCCACAAATTAAGTGTTTTAAATGTATATTTCCTTTATTCCCAAAGATTGATTTTAATGTGAATCAAAGGGGGGAATTTTTATTTTGAGTTGTCCTTTGTAATATGTTCTATGTGGGAGAAACGAAAAGGATGTTTCAGTTAAGATTTATGGAACATATTAAGGACATTAAAAATTGTAAAGAAGAAAAAACAGTTGTTGCTCATTTTATGAAATCACATAATGATTATTCATTACTGAAGGGAAGCATTTTAGAACAAATTAATTGTTTTTGTATGGATGAAAATGTTTTAAAGGCAAAACTTCTATATAAAGAAAGTATTTACATTTTGAAATTTAATACAATGGTTTCTATGGCACTTATTGGGAAATTGAATTGGAGAAGTTTGCTTTAAGGGGTAATTGGTTTCATGAATTAATTAATTATTTAATTGATGGATAATGTGTATATAAGCTTGATGTTTGAGATTTGTATTCCAAGAAGGCGTTATAGATATACAGATGATTTTATTTGTGATAAGGGCAGAGCGCAAGTCCCAAATCCTTTTGATCTCTCATTTGATGGGTTGCAAGAGGGTGAAAAAGTTTTTTTTTTTTTTTTTTTTTTTTTTGGTGGATCTTGTATTGGAAGGTAGACCAGATGGTACTATATTTACACATGTACATAGAAGATTTGCTGATGGCAGTCATGTTTCTAGCTGCCATCCTTTACATTTGATTTCATCTCGCTCGTATGGTGAATTTCTGCGTCTATCTAGATTGTGTAATATTGAACAGGTTTTCAATGAGGAAATTAAAAATTCATTTAGAATGTTTTTAAGAAGGGGGTATGACCCTGAAGTTGTAAGAGAAGCACAAGATAGGGTTTTAAATAAGGATAAGGAAAATAGATTTAATGTAAAAGAAAGGGCAAGTGGTCGATCACAATATCAGAGGAGTGAAGTGCAGAGGGAGAAAATATATTTGGTATCTATGTATAATATTAAAAGCAATGAAGTAACTGCAATGATTAAGTATTACTGGAAGTTTTTAAAGAAGGATAAAGTGTTACAAGGAATATTACCTGATTATCTTTCTTTATCATTTACCAAAGGTAGAAGCTTACGAGATATGCTGGTTCGTGGAAATTTTGTATTTCCATGTATGGATGTACAGAATTTACCAGAAAGAGTAGGTACTAGTTCATGTGGAGGATGTTCAGTTTGTGCACAAATAGTAACTTTATTTGACTACATTAATAATATAAAATATGTAGCAAAAAGCACATTCTCTTGCACAAGGAAGGGGGTAATTTATGCTTTGAAATGTCCATGCAACCTTTTTATATTGGAGAGACCAAAAGAATGTTTAGAGTTAGATTTATGGAACATATAAGAGACATTAAAAACTAGAGGGAGGATAAAGCTATCTCTGCCCATTTTAAAGCTCTACATGGAAGTGATTATTTATTATTACAGGGTACTGTTTTGGAATAAATATATTTAAAGTATGGAGATGATTTATTACTAAAGGATAAAATTTTATATAAGGAGTCTATATATATTTTAAAATAAAATACATTACCATATGGGCCTTAATAATGAAATAGATTGGAAATGTTTGCTTTAAAGAATAGTTGTTTTAAGTTTTTAAAAAAAAAGATGCTTACTTACTTAATGGGATAATTAAGGTGTGTTATTTTATGAGAGTGTATTTAAGGCATGGTTTGACAATGTTCTTTAGATTCTGTAAAGGTGGTTACACCAAGGCGCTAGAATGTTGTTTAATAAAAGTATTGGACTACTTCTATGTATTTCTGTTCCTGGTCCTGGTTCTGTTTTTGGTGGTGACTACATTTGGACTTTTGGTTGTATCAAGTTTGGCAGTAGTTGGAATCATCATTGTTAAATTATGTCATGTAACCTGGTTGTCCCTTAAACTTTTTGGTCTCCTCACAGATGCTGGCAACTTCTGATATGCATAGATAAATAGATCTGTCATAATATGAACTTAATACCGCTACGAACCCCATGGAGGCTTTTTGTTAAAGCCCACTGTTCAACTAAGTCATTATCAATGTTTGCAACTAGTGGTTGGATTCTAACCCTGAGGCCTGTAAGGGCAAATACCTTTGGCCTGATATGCCTTAAAGAGTTTAAGGTGCCAGACATTTGTCTGTAATGTTCTCATACTCTTAGTTTCTCAAATGTGAGGGTACAAGTACTGTCAGGCTGTTGCATATCAATAGCTTGATTTGTACCAGCCTTCGGTCCTAGTCCAAACACCACCAAATCGTCCCTATCTGCCGAAAGACCTAATAAGATCTTAAGATCCATAGGGCAAATATGTGTATAAACCCTTTGGGACCAACTCACTGTATTAATGGTAAAAAGGCAGGCTCACAAAATAAGAATTGCCAATGCCCAAGTAAGTATAACTAATCTGGCTAATGGGTGTGATACAAATATTGCTAAAGTGGTGACAGCCAATAATGAATCAAATGTAAACCACGGCAAACATGTACATGTTGTGGTGGTCTCTAAAGGATATATTAGCTACAATTTGTTGATCTACTTCTTCTTTTTGCCTTGGTACAAATGAAGCTATTGATATGCAACAGCCTGACAGTACTTGAATTCAACCACTAGTTGCAAACATTGATGATGACTTAGTTGAACAGTGGGCTTTTTCCCAGCAAAAAGCCTCCATGGGGTTCGTAGAGGTATTAAGTTCATATTATGACAGATCTATTGATCTATGCATATTGGAGGTTGCCAGCATCTGTGAGGAGACCAAAAAGTTTGAAGGCCAACCATGTTACATGACCTGCCTAAATAAACTCGGTCAGGAGCCTCTTACCATGGAAAAACAACTAAAAAATAAGAAAATGCATAAATTTAACAGAGATCTGGTCGATTACCAAAGGGGTAAACCCTTTGGGGCAACCAAAAATGTTAAATTTGAATAAGAAACCCTTCAAGAGAAAAAATCCAAGTCTATTCTCAAGAAACATAGAACCCCTACTAGTGGCATCGCAGGGGACGAAACATCCTCTGGCACGGATGTGGACTTAGAACACACTCCAGAGTTCCTGGTTTGTGAACGCAGGAATTCAGTTAACCCTTCAGGGGTAGGATCCGCAGGGGAGGGAGAAAACATAGTAAACAATGTAGAGACTTTATTGAAAATAATGATACAGAAATAAATATAACTGAAAATGTATTAAATATTTCATCCACGTCTTTATCTCAGGTGGAACTACAATTGCTGAATAAAGGGCTTAATTTTGTACTCTGTATTTTTGTTCTGGAGGATTCTTTTGCAAAGTATGTTATATCTTTTTTTCGTTTATTAAATTTGAAATTACATTTTGATTCTGTGCCATCTCATGTGGAAGATGATGCATTTAAATTTCACAAATCTACTTTTATGCCTCCCATGCATCCTAATGTTAATATGTTCCAAAATAGTGTTCTCAATGATCTACATTTCCATTTCAGGCAATCTCACATTTTATGTAATAATCTCTCAAAAGCTGAACAACAGGTAATTACTGATCTTCAAAACAACAGAAATTTGGTCATTTTACAGGCTGACAAAGGTGGAGCGGTGGTAGTTATAGATTGGGTCAAATATCGTGAGGAAGTGGAAAGGCAGCTTAATAACGGTCAATACTATATGTATATGCCTCTGGACCCTAGTTCCAGATTCAAACAACAAACTGACCAATTCCTATTGGAAGCCAAAGGAGGAGGAATCATTTCAGACACAGATTTACATCATCTTACTGTACCTGATCCTAGTAATCAATATTCATACCTACCAAAAATACATAAAAAAATTTATATAATCCACATGGTAGGCCAATTGTATCAGTTAAGGGTTCGATCATTGAAACATTATCTCAGTTTTTGACCAAACATCTTAAACCTTTGCTGAAATGGGTCAGATCTCATATTCAGGACACCACACAGTTTTTACACATCATTTCAGATACTCCACTAGAGCCGGGATGGCTGTTATGTACAGCGTTATATACTAACATTCAACATTGGGCAGGGCTACAAGCTTTAGAATATTGGTTATGTAGATCAGATCTATCTCCACTGGGTTTCATTACATTTTTGGTTTGTTTAACTGAACAAGTATTGACCAAAGTGTTTTTGGCAGGTACAGCCATGGGAGCGTCTTTTGCCACCACATGCAGGTTTGTTTATGGCTTTCTTTGAGGAACAAATGATCTGTGATTCCAACCATAACATATACTTAGACAAAATTGATATATGGAGACATTATTTAGACGATTGTTGGATGGTGTGGAGGGCAAATACCAAATATCTTAAGGAATTTGTTGAATATCTAAACAGCAGTAAGTGGGGTTTGGAATTTACAGTTAATTATTTACAACAAATTACTTTTCTGGATGTTTTAGTCACTAGAAATACTGACCATACTCTGGATAGCCTTACTGCCAGTAACTGGGCATTTACACTAGATAGGAATGATTTATTAACCTATCAAAATAGACAACACCTAGGGAGTCTAGACATTTGGTTGGTTACTACATATGGGCGTAACACCAACATATTATTAGATCGCGTTAAACGACACTGGAATATATTACTTGCTGATCACAGATTATCTGATATTCTTACAGACAACTGTTTTCATTTCATAGGGCCAAAACTTTGGGCTCACATTTCAGTCATTGCAAATGGTGGTCGGAACCATTTAAGTAAAAACCACAACGTACACTCACAGGGGACCTTTTGCATGGATGTT
The DNA here is from genome assembly GCF_019279795.1 of Protopterus annectens. Taxonomy (NCBI): domain Eukaryota; kingdom Metazoa; phylum Chordata; order Ceratodontiformes; family Protopteridae; genus Protopterus; species Protopterus annectens. Next base: position 1,991,420,016 of record NC_056741.1, read on the forward strand.
TCCCTTGTGGACATTGTGTACATTGCCCTAAAGTTGTAAAATCAAAACACTTTACCAGCAGAAACACTGTAACCTATTTGATGTAAAATTTTTAGTTAATTGTGGGTCTGACTGGGTCATTTATCTTGCCACATGCTCCTGTTCAGCCTTCTATATTAGACAAATGTCCAGACCACTAAGACTACGTATATCCGAACATGCCAGTGATATCAGAAATATACAAGCATACAGTTATACACACTACAGCCGTTTTTAGGTTTACTATCATTGACAGAATTTTTGGAGATAGAATCAACAAAACAGGTTGGCATTCAATATTAAATAATAAGGAAAGGAAGTGGATAATCAAGTTGGGTGGTTTATTTCCACCAGGATTAAATGAACAATTATGATGAACCAATGAGAAAGGGTTTTGCTAAGAATATGTTGTATAAAAGGGCATTTGTATTTTGTGTTTCATGGCTTACACTGAGGAAGGATTTGTTATAGCCGAAACTGGTCTGTTTATTGTGCCTTATTTATATTCAAATATTATTAACACACACCGCTTTGTGCTGGCCTGCTGTTTTCTTGGAATTTTACTGTTCCTTTTAGGGCCAATACACTTTCCGAACTTCCGAGGGTGCTTTTGTCTTGTATCTTCCAATGGTTATACTGAGTGATATTAATATTAATACAAATGGTAGTTTGACCAAGAGCAAGGCTATTGAGTGGCCCACACAGTGTACCCAAATAAATTTGCAAATACTCTCAAAACTTAAATATCCCTATACAGATCAGCCACAATGAAAGGTTTAAATATATTTAATAATAAATAAAAGAAAATACTAAGTATATATTCAATGTGACAGAGTTCAGAACCACAGGAATATTTAAAATGACATATCAGTACAGGCTCACACAAATAAAGAAAAACAAATTCTAAACTAAGCTTCACTATATTCCTGACTGTATCCAAGAGAGTTATACTGTTCCCTAGAAACTTACTTAATTAGAGCAAGGCAGATATGATGAATGGTTCTTGTTGTAGTTAGGTTCAATATAGAATGCAGAATGCTCTGTCTCAGTAAGAGACTTCTCAAAATAATATCTAACAAATCTCAAAAGCCTCCAGCTGCCATCCAAAACACATCATCCGTAATATTCCAAAATCACAATTTATAAGAGCACATTGCTTCACTCAGGGGGATTATTTTTCACAACAGCAGGAACTTATCATCAGGTATGGGGATCATGGATTTACCAGATCCCATGTTGTTAAATCTTTAGGTAGAGCAGATGTGCTAAGATATCGGCCCAAAAATACTAAAAAGGATGATGATATTAGTCTAATTACTAGTTATTGCCGAAACACTTTCAGGTTTATGGATCTCATTCGGATCTCATTCAGAAACTCTGGGGCATTTTATTGGCAGATGATCAGCTCAACAGTATTTTGGGTTCTAGGTGTCGGTTTTCTTTTAGGAGAGGCAAAACATTAGGAGGTGTTTTTAGTCATTACACACTCAACTTCATCTGATAATACCACTCAAGCTACATTGGAAGGAGGTATATTGTCAGGCTGCTTTCCATGCGGCCATTGTACTTTTTGTAGGTTTATATGCAAGTCTAAGGAATTTACTAATAAAAATACCTCACAGATATTTAATCTCAGTATTTTTGTTAATTGCAATTCTGACTGGGTTGTTTATCTGGCTACATGTACGTGTTCATCGTTCTATATAGGGTAGACATCTAGACCCATTAGATTACATATTTCTGAACATTTCAGTAACATTAGAAATAAATGTCATACTAATGCTTTGTATAAGCATACCATTAAACATCCTACAGAACAATTCAAATTTACTGTTATTGATCAGGTTCTGGGCAATAGAAGTTTAAAAGCTGGCTGGCATAATACTTTAAACAATAAAGAAAAGACTTGGATTGTTAAATTAGGGGGTCTTTTTTACCACAAATTGAATGAATTTGATGAGGCTTAACTGACTAATTGGGTGGGTGGACTTGATTAATAATTGTATTCTGATTTTTTCTATATAATGTACTTTCTTTTTGGTTATTTTGAACACATTGAGAAGGGCTTTTTAGTTGTTCTATGCATTTGAATTAATAAATCTTTTTAACCTCTCACTGTAGTGCTGGCCATTTTGGATTTGACTTATCTATTGTTTGGCTATTGCACTTGCAATATGAGCAGAGGTCTTGGTTGCTACTTAACCATTCAGTCTTCTTGCTGCTGGTCTTCTGTTACCATTTGGTGGTGTAACTTGAGATTTACTCATCATTTACTCATCATTTAGTGCGTTTCTTTTCTCATGAAAACGTTTTATTAAAAGTTGTTGTAACAGAAAGAAAAACAAAATAAATAACACAATAATTAAGATAAAATAAACAAGGGACTATTTACAGAGTCCATAACAAAGCAAGTAAATGTCAAGTAATAAAGTTTTACCAAGTAGCGATGATGAGCAAGCTTGACAAAGACCAAAACCAAAAAGATTTGCCTGCCCTGGAAATTCAAATAAAGGGTGAAGCCAAAATGTTAAAAAATACTCCTTTATTCAAAGGTTTATTCAATGGTTAAGTTTTAGCCAAGATTTGTATGACTGTGTAATATTTGATGTTCTCGTTTTACCAGTTAAAAGTTCATTCCTACAAACAACTTTTGTTATATAATCAAGTCAATGAAGGAGTAGATTCAGTCTTCCAATTTTATTAATTACTTTTCTATCTATGGCTAATATAGAACAAAGAAGAGGAACTTATGCTCTTGAGATAATATTAGGAATAGGAGCATAAATAAAATTAAGTATTTAGAAATCTTGCATCTATCCGACCATAATGCTTGAATAAAATTATTAAAATCATCCCAAAAAGGAGATGCAATCCTACATTCCAACATCATATGGATCCAATCAGCATTTAAAACTTAATCACATCTTCAGCATTTAACTGTATTTAAATTATACATTAAAACAACTTTGAGGAGTGATAAAAGTTCTATGTAGGCATTTCCAAGTGAAAATCTTCAAATATAATGAAGATGTAGTCCTTTCTGCAGATTGTAAAAACAAGTTTTTTATTTTCTTCTGAAAAAACATCATTATTAAATTGTGAAGAATAATTCCAAAATGAATTGGTAGGATACAAACTATCAGATCTTTGAGTGTATTCACTGTTGCAGTCCTGGTTACCCTCCCTCCAGCCCCCTCATTGTCTTTGCTTTCACCTATCCTTTTTGGTTTGTCATATCTTGTACTATGTGTATTTGCTTTTTGCTGAGGGTGTTCCACACCATATAATTGCTTCCTATTTTGGGGGCACCTGACATCTGGGAAGAAAAACTAATGTAATGGCATCGGCTGCATGTTTTATACCCCTGACGACCTGACATCATGGAAGAAGCGAGAGCATCTGATGCAGAAATCCCAAGACTCTGGTATACAGGCTGGCTGAGGGCTACCTGCAGGCAGATAACCCAAATGTGATGACTGCAACAGTGAATACACTCTAACATCTACATTTATGGTAAGTGTATACCACTGTACTTTCCTAGGTCAAACGTACAGCCCTTTCTGGACCGACCGACTCCCCTTCAGAAGTGTCCACCAGGAGTCTTTCCGAATTCAATGTGGTGCGCCTGTTGGATCAGCTGTGGACAGCCAGAGGGATAACAAATGTTCCTAAGACTCTCACCCCCTTTGGCGTTTAGGTCTGTCACTCCCAAGACTTGTACTCCTCCTTCGGATCCATCAACTTCGAAGCCCATTGCTCTGACATCCTTGGTGGAAACCCGTTCCTTGGTGCTGACAGTGACTCTCACTGAGGCTTCGAGGCCACCCCTTTGGGTTTTGGTTCACTCGGAACTGTCCCTTCCTCAGACTCGTGGTTGGGGGGGTAGAATCCTCGGTCCTGAGCACAGTTCAGAGTGTTTTATCTGTTCTGCCCTCGGATCTGGGGATAACATCTGCCCTGCTCTTGCTTGAGGCTCCATCCCTGGAAAGTGGGTCTGACGGAGCGAGGTGTGACCCCGGTTCCGAGGTTGTCTTGCTCGGTTTCGGGCTCATTCCTCTTCGAGCAGGTCTGCTTTTCCAGTGATGGAGAAGGGTGCTTGCTTCAGGAAGCGCTCCTCCGACGTCGGAACTTCACCCTGCTCCATCTGAGCTATAGCTACTATGGGCCACCTCCCCAGGACACAGAGAACAAAAGCCTCAGGAAACCCCAGTTCTGGGTACCCATCTTTCCGAGTCTTCCTCAGATATCCCCACTGAAGAACCTCTTCGGAAGAAGGCGTGTAAGAGGAAACGCATGGACTTTCCTGAAGAGTTATTGACAGAGGATACGGACTACAATGATGGGGAGGGGTCCCCAGGGTCACCCCCGACATTGTCTCCTTTGGAGACATCTTGGAAATATTGAAACAGAAGGGTGGCTCGAAGCCCTCTAACCCTTCCTTGGAGGAATCCGTCTTCCTGCAGGCTTTTCGCTCTCGGCCTTCTACCTCTTGGGTGACCCCACCTGCCGACCAGTTAGTTTGGCTCGTCGTGCAGTGTGCGTGGAAGAACCCTGACCTTATTGAAGCCATTACCCGGAGACCAGGTAAGATTCTTTCCCCACCGGAGGAGCACCCCCACTGGTCTAGAGGTTTGTCAGTTGACACTATGGTGGTAGCGGTGGTGGCCTAAAAGGATCTAGCAGGAGAAAGTCCTGCTGTTCACCTGCCCAACACAGAGTAATGGGCTGTCGACAGATTGGGGAAGTGAGTTTTTGCTTCAGCGACCTTTGCTGTCAGGTCCCTGAACTACTTGGCACATTTAACGAGACTCCAAAGAGATCTGATTACTGAACTTTCCGGAGTCCTCGCGGGTCAAGTTTCTGATGGGGGCACAAGATAAGGTTGCCTCTCAAATTGCCACCCTTGAATCTATCTCCAATTTGTCCATAATGTTGCTCTCCCACGCAACTGAAGGGGAGGCTAGAGCTGCAGGTGCAGGCATAGTCGTAAGGCGTCATGCCTGGATGCGCATCTGTGACCTCGCGGACTCCTTCAAGTCCCCCTTTTTGAATGCCCCTATTGAACCATCTTCCTTATTTGGTCCTAAAGTAAAGGACACCTTATCCAGGTGCGAGCAGGACAGAAAGACTTTGTCTGCCGTTGGCCTACATTTTTCCAAGCCCCAATGTTCCTTTTCCAGGAACCATAACAGTGGGAAAATATGGCACAAGAAATCTCAAGGTCCTTTCCATAACACACGTGGTGAGGATGCCCCTAGAGGCAGATGGGATTCCAGTGGTGGAAGACACCCTTTTAGGGGCAGAGGGGGTCCCCGAAACCAAGACTCCAGGGATTCTTTCTGCGGGTGGTCTTATCAATGCTCCTGGAGCATTGCCCTACTGCTTTCCTCTGGAAGTAGTCGGGTCTCATTTTTCTCTGCAGCAAACTGCCTGGCGCTCTATTACAAAAGATCGGTGGGTGCAGAGAATAATCTCCAGAGGCTATTGCATCCCTCTAATCTCCCATCCAAAACCTACAAAGAACCTTCCCGATGTTCCACCCAATCAAAAGGAAGAAGCGGCTTCAGAGATGAGAAAGCTGTGTCAAAAGAAGAGTCATCAAAAAGTCCAGTTCCTCCAGACCAATGCGGATCCAGTTTTTACTCAAGATTCTTTTTGGTGCCAAAAAAGACCAAGGACTGGAGACCCATTCTGGATCTCAGCCATTTAAACAAATCAGTACTTCAAACCAAATTCCGCATGGTCACTATTCAATTCATTCTCCCTTTTTTTATGGGAGGATTGTTTGGATGTGCTCAATAGACCTCCGGGATGCGTATTGCCACATTAAAATGGACAAACCCTCCAGGAGACTCCTTCGCTTCTGGCTAGGAGCCAATCATTACCAGTTCCGAGTCCTGCCATTTGGTCTCTTGATTGGCCCCAGAGTGTTCACGAAATGTCTAGCAGTGGTGACAGCTCATCTGAGACGTCAAGGATTCCAGGTGTTTCTATATTTAGATGATTGGCTCCTTTCCGCCCCCACCAAGCATCTCCTGACTATGGCCCTCCATTACACATGCTCACTAGCAGAGTCCCTAGGCATCACCGTACATTGGGAGAAATCCAATTTACAACCTACCCAACAGCTGGAATTTATAGGGGCAGTTTTCAATACTCGAACATGCCTGGTATCTCTACCAGCTCACAGGCTTCAGAGGTTAAGATTGCAAGTACGGATGACACTCCGTCAAAGAAAGGTGTCAGCAAGAGAAGTTCTCCAGGCTTTGGGGTCCATGGCTGCAGCCATTCCAATAGTTCCTCTGGCAAGATTATACATGAGACTGTTACAATGGCTTTTATTGTTCCAGTGGTTGGCAAATCTTCACCCCCTAAACTCACAGATCCTCATTACCAACTCTTGCAAGCAAGCTCTCCTCTGGTGGAGGAGGCCAGATGCAGAACTTTAGTGTCGCCCCTTTCAGACTCCTCAACCCAATGCCACGGTGACCACGGATGCTTCCCTGATGGGGGGTGGGCCATTTTCAGGGAAAGACCGTCCAAGCCACATGGTTGAGCTTAGAGGCCAGCCTGCATATCAGTGTTCTGGAGTTGAGAGCGGTGCAGTTGGCGTTGCAGGCATTACATCTGCTCCTTCCATTGGGAACAATTGCGATTCAGTCAGACAATATGTCAGTAGTTTGGTACATGAACAAACAAGGAGGAACCAAATCCTACCCCCTGTGACGTGAGGTCATGAGAATTTGGCACTGGATGATAGCTTCCGACCGCTTTCTTATAGCAGTGCATATCTCAGGGAGTTCCAACGTGATTGCGGACAGGCTGAGCAGATGCATCCTCCTTCCACACGAGTGGTCTCTCAATCCAAATGTGACAGTAGAAATCTTCAGATTATGGGGCCAGCATTACTGCAATCTGTTTGCCTCCCCTTCAAACAATAAATGCAGCAGCTTTTTTGCCCTCTTTCCCCCAGAGCGGCAGTCCCCAAGAGATGCTCTGACTTACGATTGGCCCACAGGTCTACTCTATGCTTATCCTCCAATTTCCTTGATACCCCTATTTTTAAGGAAAGCAATATACTTCAATACCTTTGAGTTTTTGAGAATGGAGCATCAGCTTCTACCATGAGTCCATTTAGCAGCTATTTCCAACTTTCATAACAGATTAGAGGGCACTCCTCTTATCTCCACCTGCCTATGCAAGACCTTTCTCAAAGGAGTGTTTCATAGCAGACCTCCTATCAGGCGTCCATTAGAGGCATGGAATCTCTCCCTACTACTACAGTCTCTCTTTACCCCCTTTTGAGCCTGCTGCAAAATGTGATCTCAAATTCCTATCATGGAAATCTCTATTTTTGGTAGATGTCACATCAGCTAGACGGATATCAGAATTACAAGCCTTGTGCATCAAGAGCCCATACTTAATTTTTCATAAAGACAGAGTATCACTACGTACTACTCCAGGCCGGATTCACGAAGGCTTGCACGGAGTCTAAGAGTAGTGTAAGCCGGCAGACAGCCAATATGTCTGCCGAGTGATCCAGCAACAGCCAGCAGGGGAGTGCATGAGAGCTCCTAAAACTACTCTTGCACGGATACTGTCATGTTATGCAAATTACCTCATTTGCTGCTGAAAGCTATGCAAATTAGGTAATTTTGCAATCCAGGAAACACTAACCTGTCCGCGGAAGAGTAGAGTTATTTGCAGAAATGTACTCCGTTGGTAACGGAGTACCGTTCCACAAATAGCAAAACGGAGATATGACAGCTCCAAATAAAGGATGCATCCAGTTGATGAAGCATGCCAATGGCCAAATGTAAGGCCATTGGCATTTTGATCGGTTGAAAATTAATAAAAATCCAATTTTTTTCCCCGATGTTTAAGCGCAGCGCCTCGCAAACGTGTGGCGCTTTAAAAACCAAAAAAAAAAAAAAAGCCAAAAATAGGCATTCTTATTAAAAATATTCTTCTGCCATGCAGGTGAATGGCAGGCTGAAGACAACATGGCTACTGAGTAGTGGTTGCTAAGGGGGGGAGGAGCTCAGTTCGAGAGATGTAACCAAGCATTAGTAGGCAATCCTATGCAAATAAGGATAAGGATAGTGAATCCCAATTTTCCCTGGCATGTGAGCCATGTCCCTGGAGTGTAAGTGTAGGAGTAGGGGAGTAGTAGAGTAGAAGATAGGTGACATCATGAGGGGGGGTATGTATGAAAGACTGTAAGCTCATTGGAGCAGAGTGGCTTGTGTTTGCTGTGAGTTACTCAGGATTGGAAGAGGCATATCTACAGTTGTTTTTACTAAAACCCAGAAACCGAAGGTGTACGCCGTGGATATCACTAAATTTTCTTGCAAACGTGCTTACACCGTGCGCGCGCTTGTGCACATCTGTAAACCCGTCTAAGCCTGTGTGCATGCGTGTGCACCCGCCTAAGCCTGTGTAAGCCTGTGTGCGCGGCGCTGCCTCCTGTGGAAACAGAAAGGGAAAAGGAAGGAAAAGAAGTAGTAGGAAGTTAACCAAGGAGAACTAGCAGAGCTGCCAGGTGAAATCAATCAGAATCAGCCAATTACGCAGGCAGTACACTAGCTCAGCCCAGCCCAGCACTTAAAACTCTGCAAGCAACATTCCCCAATGTTTTTCTCAGAAACACTGCAGTATACAAAGAGAGTGAAAACTTAAAAAGCTTAACTCGGACAAAAAAATGTTAGGGGCTGCCATTGCTATTATAAGGCAACATTTGCAAGATGCTGAGGGTGGTGCCATTGCAAATGCTGCTGAGCAACCCACAGTGAGGAGACGGAGAAGAGTGTACAGACCCAGGGTAACCTACCAGGGGCTACATGAGCTGGAGATAGTGGAGCACTATAGAGTGGACAGAGACCTCCTGCAGCAAATTGTTGAGCTGTGCAGGCCATGCCTCACACACAGAACCAACAGAGGGGAACCCATCCCAATGGAAACCAAGGTATGTGTTGGCCTAAGAATACTAGCAACAGGTACCTTCCAGAGACCAACTGGTGATGTGATGGGGATTTCACAGGCATCAGCATCCAGGGTACTGCACCAGTTCCTGAATGCCATGTCAGCACATGTCGGTGATCATGTATATTTCCCCAATTCCCATGAGGCATTGGCCAGCAATATGCGTCTCTTACAGCAAATAGCGGAATACCCTGAGGTAGTGGGTGCAATTCACTGCACGCACATACACATCAAAGCACCAGCCGGTGAGTGGGGTAGGGCCTACATCAACCGCAAGGGCTTCCCCTCCATCAACTGCCAGGTCGTGTGCGATGCCCAGGGCATAATACTGAATGTGTGTGCTGGCTGCCCTGGAAGCTACCACGATTCCCATATCTGGCATCTGACACAGCTGTACCAGACATTTGCCAATGGGTACATCCCTGATGGTCACCTAGTGGGGGATGCTGGGTACGTACTGGAGCCATGGCTGATGACACCCATCAGAAATGCACACACACCTGAACAAGAACTCCATAATGAGGCGCACGCACAAACACGAAATGTAATTGAGCATGTGTTTGGGATGCTCAAGTCATGGTTCCGGTGCCTGGACACATCTGGTGGAGCCTTGCTGTACTCACCAACTACATGTACCCAAATTGTCACATGGTATGTGCCATGCTACACAATATGATCCTGCAAAAACAGCTGCAGCAGGAACAGCATGGGGCAGGGCCAAACAGTCCCCCACCATTGCCAAGGCCATCACAGGCACAGCGTGACTCGGAGGAGGAACAACCTGAGTCTGCCCCAGTAGGCAGAAGGAGGCGTGCCCAGTATGCCTTGGCCTTGGCAAAGAGGCAACGCATAGTACATACACAGGCTGCAAAATAAAACTGTATGCACTTTTTAAAATTCTGAGACCAATACTGTTAAAATGACAGTAATGAGAGGCATGTTTTTTGGGAAAATTATGACATGCTGGTTGATATGCCCTTTGATCAATCAGGGGTATTGTTCTTACACTAAAGAGTCAAAAATATTAAGAGCAATAGAAGTTTTACTACATTTATAATGGTTATTTTATTTGCTGTATTGATCTGTTTATGCAAGAAATGCCATAAAAATTGTACATGTGGTGCCAAAAAAGAGACTTTTGAATGCAGTAAAAAAAATTACTAAAAACAACTAAAATACAGAGATTTGCTACATCATGCTGAGTAAAATGTATCACTTTCAAGATATTTTAATTCTTGGTAATCATGTCTGTCATCTTTAAACCGACGATATTAACATAGTGCCGGAGCGGGTAAGTGAAATGGTAAACTAATATATATCTTTTATCTTATCTTGTATAACTATTTTAAAGTGCATAATTTATTAAGAACTGTGTGTATTAATTTTATGTGAATGGTTTTGCTTAAAAGTGTATCAAAACTCTATGCATTTAAATGTTTTCCAAGACTTTTTCAACTGACACAACTGAACTTATGTTATAAATGTTGGTGTTGATGCAGAGATGTTTTTTCCCCCTCTAATTCATGGTGAAGCAAAATAATGGCCAACAGACCCATACAGTAAGATCAGAAAGTATGACTAGCGAACTAAACAAAGGACTTCAGTCTGTCTTAAAATGTGATGGGTTAATTTTCATGAGACATTCACATGAAGGTTGAGACTTTCATGTGAGGAGTATGTGGTTTTAGACTTCTGATTTGCTATTTATGAATTTTGTACTCTTGTCCAGTATAAGATGATAATAGTATAAATGTGTACCACATTGTTTTGCTGTTGGAGGCAGAGCTCAAAGCCTAGCTGCCCCGTGTATAAGTGGTGTAATACATTTTCCTCTGCAAAACCGGAAAATGTCAGTCTGATTTATTAAGTAAGGTATGGTTAAATTAATTTATTCCTCAACAATTTGCATTCATCAGGCATAGTCATCCCTACCACAGATGTCTGTTTTGGGGAGGATGAGCATTTGGCTGAATGACTGACTGAATAGAATTGTTTTACTATTTCAGGTGAATGTGAGTGGGTTCTGTTCCATTTCTCCAGACACAGAGTAGATTCCTGTGTCAGCTGCCACCTAAGATACGTTTTTTTTTCATCAGGATAATGTTTTATTACTTGTAAGAAATAGTTCCATTTACTTGTTGAATGTGTGACTGTTTTTAATTATTCGGTGTGGTAATCTGTTACGATGCAGCTGCAGGGTTCCTATTTTTTGTTTGAGAAGCATGGTAAAAATGAAGGTGCAGTGTGTCAGCTACTTTTAGCTGCTTGTAGTGGAAGCAGGTTTACTTTAATCATTATCAGTGTGGGTAAATGGTAATCTAAAACATTTTAGTATTGGATTTGTATAGAAATGTGCATAATGCTACTAGTCGTGGGGTTGAGTTTTACTACAACCAGCCTGGGCTCTCACTAAGAGCAAAGCAGCACAGAAGAGCAGTAGCTCAGATTAGATGCAGAGCTGAAATGGAACAGCATGTTCTTTGGTCTTTAAGGAAAGTAATTACAGTAATAATTCAGCAAGTTAATAAATGGCCAGTTTAAGACTAGACTTTAAGTCAAAGGGGAAGTAAAAAAATGTTGAAAGCATACTTACTTGTTAGGGAGCTGTCGTTAAGTCATGTAACTCAGTAAATGCATTCTCTTTGCCAATTAATATTACAGCTCTTAGGGCCAATTGTGTAGAAATGCACCTTACACTTTATTCTATACATGAACATTCAACAACACATTTTATGTATAATGTACAAGGTGCAGAACCTTGTAGTGAACTATAGTGTGGGTGTGTTCACCACTTCATAGTTTGAGTTTGCCAGTTGTTACCGTGACCTGCCTCTTTGTGGGGTGCTTCAGTTTACAAAGGCAAAAGGGGGAAAATTGTGTGTAGCTTTCATGGAAATGTTTAAGATTATCCAAGGAACACAGAACTCTCATACCGAAAGAACCTAAAATAAATATTCTTTAATTTTATGGCCTTGCTACACGGACACTAATATTTTCTGTTGCTTGTAAGGCTACCTAGGCCTACTTCAGTAAACTGCTACAGCACCGTTTATTGAACTTCTGCTATTAATAGTACTGCTTCCTCATCAGTCTGTTTTTGTCTGCTGTTAATTACAGCTTTCTTGTCTTTTGTGATTGTAGGGGTATTGAAAGGTTGAAGATTAAGGAATTATTAATTCTGTATTGGTTTTAAATCAATGTTGCACTGATGAGTACACATCTTTCTACATCCATGGATCAATGCAGAGAATATGTAAATTGAAGACTAAGATTCAGATTTTTGTGTGTGTGTGTGTATACGTGTATATATATATATATATATATATATATATATATATATATATATATATATATATATTTATATATATATATATATATATATATATATATATATATATATATATATATATATATAAAATGTGTATATGTATGTATGTGTGTGTGTGTGTGTATATATATATATATATATATATATATCAAAAAATATATGTGGGCCGATTTTGTCATCTCGAATTATTGAATTATCGAATTTCAGTATTTCGAGATGAAAATATCGAAAGTGCAGTAATTCCAATTTGCATATTCCCCAATGTTAGGTTTTCGAATTGTCTCTTCAAGGGATAGTGTATTCTGGGGTTTAGATATGGTGGCTAACGTGCTTATGTCCGGAAATAGATAAGTATGTGTTTTGTATTTGAATCTCTTTGGAAGTGTTAGGGGTCAGTTAGGTTATGTAGGTGAGAGGGTGTGTATGTGTGGAAGTGTTGATGTTTGTACATGTGAAGTGTGGGTGTATGTGTGAAAGTGTGCAGTGGACTGTAGGGTGCATAACAGTAGGTTTTGCTATGCTTGTGGTAGTGCGACCTCAGAATTGGTATATTTAAAATAGTGTGGGTGTGGGGGGCGCAGGGAGGCTTGCCTCCCCTGCTTATACATTGATCCGTTGGATTTTGTGGTGTGTATGTTCTGCAGGTTGTTTTTTTTTTTTTTTTTTTTTTTTGTAGGGTGAATTGTCATGTGTCTGTTTTTGTTTGTGTGGTGGAGTTTGTGTTGAAAAACAGGGCGTTGCGTACTGAAACTTTGGTATTATTAAGTTTCAGTATTTTGACATGCATTTTTTTAGTTTTTTTTGTAGTGGGTTTTCTACTTTTACATCTCGATATACTGAAATTTGATATTTCATTATTTCAAGATTTGAAAGTGGACCCATATATACTATTTATAGATACATACATTCTCTCTGTCTCTCTCACTCACACACACACACACACACACACACACACACACACACACACACACACACATCTAGTCCAGTTTATGTTTTCCCACAGATCACATTGATCTTGCAGTGCCTACAAGTCAACGCCATGTGTATAACAACCACTGTATGCTGTATTGGAGAGTTTAAGGTCTATATTCAGTCATCAAATGGATAAAGCATCAAAAGCATGTTTCATTGAACATGCTCTTCATCAAGCTATTTGAGTAAGATCGCATTATGGTAGAGATCAGGACATTTGCCGTTTCCCCACTATAGTGCAATCTCTGAGTGGGTATATGTAATTAGTGGGGGGGTGTGGGAGGCACAACCCCCCACTTGAGGAGTTTCACTGAATGTCATTTTCTCTGTAATGCCGTTTGGCGATTTTTCCATTCAGTGATTGAGCCTAGACTCGAGAGTTTACCCCTTTCCCCACTGCTGTGCAACCATGATGTTAGTTAGGAGGCCTTCCCCCTTGCAGAAACAGATATTTCTATCTGTGCAATTCTTATTTTAGTTAAGTTGAGTTGTAGTAGAACTAGTCCATCTTCCACTACCTCTTGGACTTGAGAAGGTCAGCATATACATTTTTCCTCCACTTTTCCAACAGTCCTGGGCGTGGAGGGATCCTTGTGCTGACCCCTTTTGTCATACTTAAGTGCAGTTGCATCTGTTGGCTATCCCAAACTACCTTTTATTAATTTAGGATTTTTTTTCACAGATTTGCAGTATCAGTGGTGCAATAGGTAGCACATTCGCCATTGGTGCAGAAGGGTGTACGTTCTAATTCCACACTAGGTAGATGGATTGCTGACTCTGCAGTGCAGCATAAGGTGGGTGCCACAATTCTAAGTGGGTTGTCCTTTGGATGAGATGTTAAACCAGGGTCATATCTGCGTAAGTTGTTGGTAGCTCAAGTGGATGTAAATGTTCCCACTGCACGTACCAAACAGAGTAGGTATCCTTTTTTAACACAACATAAAAAATTTACATATTTGCAAACTTTACATATTTGCAAGCACATACATACAGATTTCTATTTCTTAACATTTTTCATGTTCTTATAACAATTTCAGTATTTTCCTTTTGTAATTGACCCCCCCTCCTCCTTTTACCATAATTATCTGATTTTTTTTTTTTTTTTTTGCAATGTGTCTGCCAAAATTTGTTTTCCATTAAACAAAATTTCATCCAGGCTTTCATTCCAAGCAACTCGTATCACATAAAATAAATTTTTATTTATTTTTCTCAACTTTGTTCTTATTCTAATAATATCCATACATAATCATATTCACATCTACATGGTTATTAATATCCTTAAAGTTTTTCTTTACTCAACTTTTCAGGAGATCCACCACTCTTAACATTTAAAAAAACACACCCTGTTCTCTTCCTCCCCACAAAGTAAAAACATGTTCAAATTTCTTTTTATATTGCACATTCCCCTTTAGTGGTAACTTATTAAAGATCTCCACAGGAAATCCTGATGCATTAAATCAGTCCACCACTTTTTCTTTACTGTAATGGATTTAATCACTTCTTCTGGTATGTTTTCCCATGGATTTACATAGTAACACAGTTTTCATCACATTGTACCATACAATTTTATCTGTGACTGTATTTTTTTTTTTATTTTCCATTTTACTTATAAGAGGAGTAGCAGACTCATTAGACCCATTATAGAGTACAATGCCCCTTTTGGAATGTACCTCACAAGAAATCTGCAGCTGCTGGAAAGGCCACAGAAGTACCTCACAAAGAGGATTGCTGGCCTCAAACAAATGCCCTACACTGACCGCCTCAAAAAACTCCAGCTTTACTCCGTAGCATATTGCCTTCTCCGAGGTGATCTCTGCCTAACATAAAAAGCTATGTCAAACCCAGAGCTGTTGGACATGCTACACCTAAAGAAATCCCAATCCCTCCTAGCTATACACTCTAGGGATCTAAACCTTGTCACCACAATAAACAGGACACGCTGGCGAGATATTCCTGTCCCAGAGACTTCCTATACTCTGGAACAAGCTACCCATCTATGTCAAGCAAAGTTCTTCATTAGCACTCTTCAAGAAAATTCTTGATGAGTGGATGGGAAATAGGAAATACACCCCGGGGATCACGTCTGTGTCTCTGCTGGACAGTGGCACAGGAAAATAACTTTCTTGGGTAGCGTAAGCTATGGAACCTTGCTGGCTAGGCTTACTTAGGTCCTTGGGCCGATAGCCTAGTACCTACCTATGAACCTATGAAAAGAAATATTGAATTATGTGTATAAACCCAGTTGCGTTCTAAGACAACCAGTTGGAATGGTTTCTTTTGGATATTGTAGTGTGTGCTCTAAGGCAAGGAATATATCTGGTATGAAAATTAATGGAAGAAAATATGTTGCAATGAATTTTTTAATTGTAATCCGGGAGGGTTGTATACCTAATAGGTTGCAGTTGTTCGAGGCCTTTATGATATGTGGGTCAAACTAAACGTAGGGTCAGAATTCGTATATTGGAGCATCTAGGGGATATCATAAACAGCAACAGCAGTAGTCCTGTAACTAAGCATTTTATGAAAGCACATGGGGTTGTGGATTCTTACATTTTTTACAGTATTAGATAAACCTTTCCTACCTAGGTAGGGGTGATGATTATGTAAGTAAATTATTAGAATTAGAAGCTAGGTTAATTTTCATCTATAATACACTATTTCCTGTGGGGCTAAACGAAGAAATAAATATTTAATGTTTTTAACATTAAAGTGTATTAAAACTGTTTTTTATTATAGATATTTATTATTTTATTATAGATAAAAGCAAGGGGAAGAGAATTTTACTAATTGTATAATTGAGTAATTATTAGGGATGTGTGTTGACACGTGTATATAAAGGAAAGCTTGCTGATTGTTATAAAGATCCCTGAAGGCGAATGGCTGAGGTACGAGATCGATGGTGGCTGAATAAATAATTGGAGCTGAACTTTGTGTTCTTTGTTTTCTTTATTGTTTTTTTTACAGTTTTTAGGTCCATAGGTTCATAGGTTCATACTAGGCTATCTGCCCAAGGGCATTTATAAGCCTAGCCCATAGTTATGTGACTTTCGCCACCCCTTTAGTTTGAATAAAACTATGCCTATTATTTTGCTGTGCCTCTGTCAAGCAGTGACACTGAAGTAATCCCTGGGGTATATCTGCGATCTCCCATCCATTGGTCAAGATTCCTCTTGAACAAGGCGAGGTGCTCTGCCTCACATGTACCGGGATTTTGTTCCACAGCATAGGGAGTCTCTGGGTGATGAATCTGTCCCTCCAGCACGTTCTATTAATAACCGTGTCAAGGTTTAAGTCTCCTGCCCTTGTGGTTCTGAGGGATCTAGATTTTTTGAGGTGAAGCATATTCATCAAATCTGGGTTTGACATGGCCTTATATGTCAGGCACAGGTCACCTCTGAGCAAGCGGTATGAGACTGAATAGAGCTGGAGTTCTTTCAGTCGGGCAGCATAAGACATATTTTTGAGACCCTTTATCCTTTTGGTGAGGAACTTTTGGGGCCTTTCCAGCTGCTGCAGGTGTCGGGTCAGATACATTCCGAATGGGGCATTGTACTCAATCATAGGTCTAATGAGTGATGAGTACAGGGGGACGATGACCTCCCTTGATCTAGATGTGAATCCCTTCATGATCAGGTGGGCAATGTAGAAGGTTTTCCTAACTACTTTAGCAACATGAGTGTCAAACGAAAGGCTACTGTCAACCTGGGTCCCCAGATCCCTGATGACTTCTTCTGTGCTCAGTGGATTGCCACCTATATGGTAGCTAGGGGTAACCTTGTTTTTCCCGAAGGGTATGACTATGCATTTCTTGGCGTTTACCTTTAGGACATGGCTCTGGCACCAGTTATCCATTTCTGTGAGGCCCTTCTGAAGGATATCTGTGTCAGATGTGTTTTCGACTATGGCGCCCAGTTTGCAGTCATCTGCAAACTTTGTCAGCCATAACCCTCCTGTGTTTGCTTGTACTTCAGAAAAGTAGATGCCGAACAAGAGTGGACCCAGGACTGAGCCCTGTGGGACACCACTTGTGACAGGCTTCGAGTCTGACATGGCTCCAGCAACTCTGACCCTGTGGGTTCTGTCACTTAGCCAGTTTGCAACCCATCTTGTGATTGTATGGGTTTACATTCATGCTGATGAGTTTTTCGATGATACCTGAGTGGGGTATTGTGTCGAAGGCCTTTGCCAGGTCGAGGTAGGCTGTATGGACTGCCTTTCCCTCATCAATGGCCTTGGTGACTGTCTCGAAAAAGTCAACCAAGTTTAAAAGGCATGATCTGCCTTTGACAAAGCCAAACTGGGTTGGATCCAAAGTCTGCAAGTTCCCTATGTCTTTATTTATGAGTTCCATTATGATCCTCTCCATGGCTTTGCAGATAAGGCTTGTCAAGCTAATGGGACGGTAATTTCCAGGGTCGGTGGAGGCACCGCCCTTGTGAAGTGGGACCACAGTCGCCGTGCGCCACTCCTTGGAGTGCGTATCCTGAGGTGAGGCTAAGATTAAACAGCTGTCCTAACTGCGGGTTTAATTCCTCATTGAGTTCGTGGAGCACACAGCCGGGGACACCATCCGGTCCCATGGATGCTGTGTTTTTTGCCTTGGAGAGAGCAGTTCTCACCTGGGCGTTGGAGATGTTTGGGGGGCTACAATCCTCTGGTATGGATATCTGTCCTTTTGGGGAGGGGGGGGAGAAGTTTGCACTGAACCTGTCAGCCAGTATGTTGGCAATGTGTGTAGGTTCAGTAATCTTCACATCATTTTGAACTAATTCTGAGCATATCTGGGAGTTCCCTCCTAGGTTTCTAACATAGCTAAAGAAGGCCTTATGATTGTCTTTTGAGTCCTTGGCGATTTTTCTCTCAAAATTTGCCTTGGATGATTTTATGAGAGCTCTTAGTTTTTTACTTATAATGATCAAAGGTGTCTTACCTTTCAAGGATTTTGCTCTATCTTGTAGTAGCTTCCTCCTTTTGTTGTAGAGCTTGTTTATGGCTGGGGTCCACCAGACTGGACGCTTGCCTTTGGTACAAAGAGTCTTAGTTTTGTTTGGGATTGCCTGATCCATGCAGTCCTGTAGGTGCTGGTAGAAGGCATTTGTAAGTGATTCAGCAGTTTGAGTAATGTTTACCACTGGCTCAGGGGCCTTAAAGGAGACCACACTAGTTTTTAGAAGTGTGAAGTCGGCTTTTGAGAAGTTTTTCACTGTGGTCTTTTTTATTTCAGGTGGGGGCGGGATGAGGACCTCCAGCGAGATTAGTTTATGATCTCATCTCACCAGTGAGGGGTATACTTCCGGTGTTGAACATTGTGATCCCATGTTCGTAATGATGAGATCAAGCATGTTTTCTCCTCTTGTGGGGATGGTGACTAGTTGTTCCATGGCATTTGAGTTTATGAACTCCAGGAACCTTTGGGCTAGAGTGTTTGGGCTTGAGTAGTGTTCCCAGTCTATATTAGGGTAGTTGAAATCACCTAGTATGATGGTGTTTGGAGATACATTTATCCCTTCCAATGTTTTCAGGAAGGCCATGTGAGGTTCCTGAGTTTGAGAGGGTGGCCTGTAACATGCTACAAATTGCAGAGCAGTCTTGCCTATGGTTAATTGCACCTGGATGGTCTCCGATGCATCGTGCGTTGCCACCAACCTTGAGGTGTGGGTGTCCTTTATGAATATGGACACCCCCCCCTCCTTTCTTGGTGTTGTCCGGATTTTGGGGCGGGCATGCTATGAGGTGAAACCTGATAGTGCTGGGGTGCTCTCAGGAGCCTTGAACCAGGTTTCTGTCACAGCACAGACATCAATGTTCTCCATACTGAGAAGGGCCTCGAGTGCTTGCATCTTGAGATTGAGACTTCTGGCATTGAGCAGCATTACTCTTAGCTTTTTCCTTTTTTGTGTTCTAGGGTGGTAGGTTTAGAATTTGAGCCTTGCCTAAAAAAGGCACTATGGGGGTGGCAAGAGCCTTTGCCAATATCCGGAAGCCTAGGGGTGACAGGTGCAAGCCGTCCCTTGCGAAGCAGCGTGGCTTGTCCAGCATGTCATCCCAGGCAGACAGACATTGGATCCCCTTTGAATGACACCAGAATTTAAGCCAATTATTAAAGCTGATCATCTTATCACTGTATTGTGGCATCATTCTAGGTGAAGGTAGGATACTGCTCAAGGTCAGGGTCATACCTGCCTGGGCTACATAATCAGAGAGCTCCTCAATGTCTCTTTTCATGTAGTCCAAGGAGGTACGTCTCAGGTCGTTTACACCAGCATGGACAATGACTGAGTCGTACTTGTACCTGCTGTTGAGAGACCTGAGTGCTTGCTTTATGTGGTGGATTCTAGCGCCCGACAGGCAGCTTACTGTGACCTTCTCCTTACTCAGTCTGGTGAGCGGGACGTCAGTGTGTCGAGTCACCTATGACAAGTATGTTTGGTGTTGTATTTGGCCTTAAGGGCAGTGACTGCTTTGCACACTGATTTTGTTGTTTGTGTTGTGTGTGTGGTGTATTGAGTTTGCAGTTGCTTGGGTGTCTGCTTTGGAGGCCTCTGCTGTTTTGGTAAATTTTTACTCAGAGCCTCCGAGTATGTCTTAGTGTGTTTATGTGTTTGATTCAGTGGTGTGGTTGAGTTATGTGAGACTGGTATTGTGGTGTGTGTGTAGTTGCCTTCTCCTCCTGCCTGGTCTTGCCAGTCCTGAGTTGAGAGAGCTCAGCCTCCAGTCTGGCTAAATAGCTGCATCTCTCACAAGTGTTAGTGTTACGTGGGAGGAGGAGAGGGTTGTCCGTGTACATGAGGCAATTGTAACATTGTCTCAGAATTCCCAGATTCACCAACTGGGCAGGAGAGGACGCCAGTATCTGACCCTTCGACATGCTAGAAAGAGTTATGAGTTGATAGGAGACAGAAAAGTAGTGGGCTTAGCAGGGAAGTGGGCACTCCTGGGTGGTTTTACTAGTGAGAGATTTGTATAATATAGGAGTGCTTGACCTGCAAAGAGAATGCTTATAAGACAAGGGATATGCTTATAAGACAAGTGCTGAGCTTTTTGAGAAGAAAAAGCTATTTGGAACAAGTGCTGCACTTTTTAGTGAAGGTGAAAACTGTTTAGGTTCCTAACAGAGCAGTTCTAAGGGAAAAATTGAAGAACAGACTTTCTGGAGCCAGAAAGAGTTTAACCTTGTTTAACCGGCTGCCCGATGCTGCTCTAGTGGCAACTCCGCTCATCGCTAAAGCACGTTAAAGCGTGCTTGATAGCAGGGGCTGGAAAGAAGCAGGAATAGACCCAAAACGGACAATAAAACTGCAGTTTCAAGTCAGTAACCACCTCTACGGGGGGCAGGGAAGCTGCTCAATGTTATTCACTGCCATTGATCAACAGAGAGACCCTCCCTCAGCCCAAGCAAAAATGGCCTCACAGAAACTTTCAAACAGTTCAGGAACAGCAAGCCTGTAACTGAACTTTTTTAACTCTCAGAAAAGTGGGAAAAAAGCAAGATTTTTTTTTTGTTTTTGTTTTCTACAGAGATAGCAGAGGTTCACAAGTAATATCAAGTTATAACAGTGCAGTAAATGACCTCACACAAGAGTGTTAGGTCAAGGACAGAAAATATGCAAGTTTTAAGAAAAAAACGATTTAAAATTAAGTGCAAACAGGAAATTCAGCAAACAGCTTTTGGTTGTGCTCTAAATACAGCTACTAATACAGAAATCAAGTTTAACAAGCCAGAAAATGTTCAAGCTAGGCAGCTATGCAGAAAAACTTAGCAAATAAACAGAGAAAAAATACTTAAAATCTCAAAAGTGGCTCCCTTCTTCTCTCAGCGTTTTTTCCTCTTGGAGGGTGCTTCACCAACAGCCAACAAGCCTGAAAAGACAACCTTTTCAACCTACAAGTTTTGATGGAGGCTTTGTCTTAGAGATAGATGAAGATGGATTGATCCAATCACATATGAGACTCATGTACTTGCCATAACAATAGATATGTAGGACCAGATCTGACTTCTTTTAAAAAACCCCAAGCCGCCGCCTCTTGCCATTTTGACAGTGGCTTGGAAGTTTTTCTACAGAGCTCTTTCCTTGGTTTATTTTCTTGTCTTTGACTTTAAATAGGTTGATAGAGATCTTGTCAGGGTTTCTTTCATACACAGAATTGTGTGCTAAAGGAAGAAGTTGAACTTGAGAAAGTTTTAGTTGCCAGGCTGCCAGAGATCTGCTAGCCTCAGGTCTTACAAGTAGTGGAAGATGGGCATGTTTATGTATCTGTCATAACGATTAGTACATAACTTTAGTTTCTGAAACAGTTGTGATGGAGTACTTGTCATGAGTATGAGACATGATAAATTTTGCTGTGTAGATTTGCATAAACATATTGCCATAAACTGCATGCAGACGACATGACCATCTGCTGTTGTGAAACTTTGCAGCTCCATTATATCCCCCCCCCAACATGTTTGCAAGGAAAGTGATGTGCTGTTTTAAGTACTAAGTGTACATTGTTGCTGTATAACCAGAAGCCTCTATTCCGAGATCTGCAGCAGTGATCTGACGTTTACATTTCTGAGTCATTACTCAAACTTTTCACTGATAAAATGCAACATTTTGCAAAATATGCCTTTTGTTATAAGTATTCCGATGCCCTCTGGTTCCCTGAAGAGAAGCCAATAATGGGTTTTATGAAATGTAAAGCAACACAGTTTGTTGGCCTCGAGTTTATGGTTACAGACTGTGCAAGTTTAAAAAAGTACTTTAAGAAGTTTGATCGTCAAGCGCTGGATGATTACATTTCATTTGAAAGGATTTCCTCTCTCTTTTTCCTCAGTGTGGTGCCACAGACTACAGTTATACTGAATAGTGATCGGCAGAACTCTGTCTTAGCCAAGATGGTTGGACAGGAGGAGACTTTGAGCAGAACTGCAGACCCCCTGGAAAGTATTCTTAACAAGTAAGTGACAACTTTGTCTTTCTTTGCTTCTTTATGTTTGGAATTATGCTGACCATAAATACAACATTCCCTTCTTAGAAATGTTGTCCCTTTTTGTGTTTTCTACTGTAAATTTATGACATCTTGGTTAAGGTTTAGTGTTTTAAATGTAAAGCATTACTTTGGGAATTTTACAGTGCGACAGAAGGACACTGCTACGTTTGTTCAAACCTGAATTCTTCACACTGTTGTTTCTGTTGATAGACCATTGGCATGGTAGTCATTGGGTATTACAGCTTGGACTGCACAGTCTGTTTGCTTTCATAAAAAGTTATACTAGGCTGAGTCACCTGCCCTCAAGCAGTACATTGCGAACTGCAGTGATGGCATGCTGTAGCATTTACCACATTTCCCCCCTGTAGTTCTGTTGATGGGAAGATAGGAGGTGGTACTTATCACACGAGCATCCAAACATATCACATGGTCACTAATAGTGGAATAGGTTGATTAGTGCAATAAAAAGCATACAAATGGGACAAGAATGCAATTTCAGAGGTAATATTCACATTCCAAATGATTGCAAGCACTGTTCGGGTGTGAAATCAGATTTACATACATTGTTTGGGGAATAAGAATTGACAGCATAAATACAGGCCTTATTGAGAAACAGGCTGTGCTGCATCTCTCTAAAGCAGAATCCAGAGCCAAAACATGCTACAGGTACTGAAAACATGTTCCTTTAAAAAAAAAAAAAACAAAGCTGAACATGTATAAGTTATATAGTTTTTTTTTTCTTTTTGATCCATCAAACCCAGTAGATTGCTGCATGATGATCATGTCAGACTACTAATGCCGTGTGGTCCTGGAGCAGCAGCAGACATTTAAGAAACATGCAGCAGTGCCACTGATATGACATGCAGTAGTAATATGTGTAGACTGTGTGATCAAGAAGACCTTCTGTGTACAAAACGTTAGCCTGTTTTTACTGCAAATCAAAGTTTGTGAATCACGGGGAAGTGAATCCATACCACATAGGATTTCTCATTTTTGAAACATGTTAACCTTAGGTTAGTTTTTAATCAGCCCCTTTCCCTTGCATTGGATATTGCTAGTCTCATACCTTTGACTTAAATGATGTAGGTCAGTCAAGTTTGTGCTGCCTTTGCCAGTTATGCATTGTTTGCTTCTGGCATAATCTTAGTTCCA
>NC_056741.1:1992148437-1992190937 GCF_019279795.1 Protopterus annectens
TAGGTACTACAGGGTCCCAGACTCACATAAATGTCTTTATAAAAACCCTGCTGCAGACCCAGAAACAATTTCTCAGGGTCCCAAAGAGGTCAAGGCTTCCACTGCAAAAAACCCTGTTCCCTCAGATAGGGATTCTAGAGCACTGGATAGATGGGGGAAAAAAGTTTACACTTCTGCTACTTTAGCTGTAAGGGCTTTAAACTGCCAGTTTCACATGCTTAAATATCAACAATACCTAATGTCTTTGCTAAAACATAAAATGCTTACAAGCCCAGAATGTTCTGACAATAAGGAAATGTAGGATTTATTGCATGGAGCTGAAAAAGTGGGAAAGCATACTCTGCAATGTGGTTTTGATTCATTAGAGGCTTCTTGCAGAGCCGCAGTTACAGGTTCTGTCATTCGAAGGCATGCTTGGTTAAAAGAACAAAGTTTACCTGATCATGTTAAAGCAAAGTTATTGGATGCTCCATTACAGCATGATACTTTGTTTGGTGTTAAGGCAAAAGAGGTGTTGAAGAAAATGGAGGATAAAGCAAAATCAATGCAGACAGTAAAGGATTTCTTACAGGTTCAGCCACCTAGATTTAGCAGGAACTGGCCTTCTAAAAATTGGTCCTTTCCAGTGTCAGACAGGCCACAAAGAGGCAGATACAGACACCCAAGAGGCAGATCTCAGCCCCAAGGCTGATACAGACCTAAACAATGGGGTGCTTCAGCCCCCAAAGGCGGAGAAGACAAATCACAACCTTACAGGAAACAGTCCCAGTGACTTCCCTCTACGAATGCCAAGCACTTACCTTTTGGCAGCACCCTTAGGGGGAAAACTAGCACTTTTCTCACAAAATTGGCACATGATCACCTAGGACAAATGGGTACTGAATATTGTATGTTAAGTTGTCTGTCTCACCTTCATTCTTGCTGCTTGGGTTCGGAGCTGATCCTCGGCTCCGACTCGGCCATCTTCTAAAGCTCGAGAGCTACAAACTGGCTCGAGGCCTCCTCATATCCCGTGATGCCTGGCACTAGATACCCAGATCTCATTTGCCGCTTCTGCTGCGAGGTTGCTCTACTGGCTCAGGACATATGAAACTTCTATATTGTCTTTTTCCTGTCACAATTTAGTAAATATTTGGAGTAGAATTATCGTTTAGTTATTTCCCTTAATTTGTATAAGTTTTTGTAACTGAGTCCTTGTCTTTTCTCTTCAGAAACTCGTTTTACTTAGTTTCCCCTCCCCTTCTACTTCTCCCTTTTTCCTCTAAGGTTTTCCATTTAAGTTAGAGGATAATCTTATCTCTAGGTGTCCATTTGAGTTAGAGGATAAACTTTTTCTTCTCTATCTATTTCTTTAAAAAAAAAAAATCTTTTCTTATTATCACTGTTAGTTTTGCTATACTTATTACAGTTGTTGGTGTACTGTCGGTTCTGGTAACTTGTAGTGTATTGTTGTGTTAGTACCTTAACCTTTGTGTGAGTGTGTTTTTCCTTTGGACTTGCCTGTCAATATGTCCAAGGATCCTAAGCCGTCCGGATTCAGTAAGTGTGACTCATGCTGTCAGAAGATGTCTCTGACAGATGGTCACACTTCTTGTGTTTATTGTCTGGGCGCCGTGCACCTGCAGGACTCTTGCTCCATTTGCCATGCGTTCAGTCCAAGAGTCCTGCAGCAGCGCAAAAATAAATTGACCCTTAGAGGTTTACTTAAACCTCAAGATTCACCGACTAAGGTTCAGCCTGTGAAATCTTGCAAGGCAAATACAAAAGGCAGGTCAGCCAGCCTTCCACCAGACAGGGTGTTAGTCATTCGGCAGCATGTCCAGGTCTTGTTAGGTTGCAAGAGAATTCAAGCCAGGTTCGTACTTCAAACCCTGGGTCTCATGGCAGCGGCAATCATACTCGTCCCTCTGGCCCATTTCCACATGAGGATTCTCCAATGGCTCCTTTTCACCCAATGGTCCTTTCAGCAGCTTTCCATGTCTCACATGATTATCATTACAGAAGCATGCAAAAAGCACCTTGCGTGGTGGATGGTCTCCCCATCAGTACCCCTGGGCAGACCATTAGTACTTCCCCCTCCAGTTGCTACGGTAACCACGGACGCCTCCCGTATCAGGTGGGGGGGCATTATCAGGGCAGAACAGTCCAAGGCACTTGGCAACCTCAGGAGTACCATCTGCACATAAACGTCTTGGAGATGAGAGCCGTGCTTTTAGCATTGCAAGCTCTTCAGGACTCTCTTCCTACTGGGACAGTTGCAATTCAAATGGACAATATGTCAGTTGTATGGTACATCAACAAGCAGGGCGGAACCAGGTCCTACCCCCTATGTCGAGAAGCACTCAGACTCTGGCAGTGGGCGATCTCTTCCCAACGGTTTCTGACTGCAACGCATATCCCTGGGAAATCCAACGTCATAGCAGACAGGCTGAGCAGAGCTATTCTGATGCCCCACGAGTGGTCTCTGAAGCAAGTAGTAGCAGACCAAATCTTCTGCAAATGGGGGCAACCTTGCTGCAACCTCTTTGCCACCCCCTTCAGTAGCAAGTGCCACAACTTCTTCTTCTCTCCTTCCACATCCAGAGTATTCCCCCAGAGATGCTCTAGTCCACGATTCATCTCAGGGACTTCTATATGCATTTCCCCCATTTCCTCTAATTCCCAAGCTGATACAGAAAGCTACTGTACTGGGTTGCAAAATGATCCTCATTGCCCTGTACTGGCCTCGACAAATATGGTTTCCGTTCCTGCATCATTACCTTATCGAGCAGCCTTGGAATCTGGAACCAATTCCAGACCTTCTGATCCATCAATCGGGCAGGCTGCATCACTCCCTATAATCTCTCAAGGTCACAGCTTGGTTGCTCCACTTCCAACCCTAGCCAGGCTTCTGGATATCTCCCAATCAGTGCGTGTAATCATTTTATCATCGCACAAGTCTACCACTAGAAAAACTTACGCTAGTAAGTGGAAACGTTTTTCTTCCTGGGCAGAGGCTAAGAATATAGATCCTTTTTCAGCCCCTGTTCACCACATCTTGGAATTCCTCGCAGAGCTTTTTCATGCTGGCTCCGCTTCGGCTACAATTAGAGTGCAGTTAGCCGCAATCTCAAATTTTCACATTGGCCTTTCAGAAAGTAGTATAATGTCTCATAAGCTTTGTAAGGCCTTCCTCAAATGAACCACTCTGCTCAGGCCCCCGGTTAGAGATCCTCCACCCCCGTGGGATCTGAATTTGATTCTAGCCTCTCTAATTTTGCTCCCCTTCGAACCGGCAGCCTCCTGTTCATTGAATTTTTTATCGTGGAAAACACTTTTTCTGGTAGCAATCACTTCAGCCAGACGAGTTTCCGAGCTGCAGGCTCTTTGTACACGTCCCCCCTACCTAGTGTTCAACAAAGACAGGGTTGCTCTTAGGACTAATCCATCCTTCCTTCCTATGGTCTTTTCTGAGAACAACTTGAATCAGTCCATTGACCTTCCTGTGTTTTTTCCCAACCATTCCAACAGGGCGGAATATAAGTTACATCAGTTAGATGTTCACAGACAACTGTGTTTTTATTTGCACAGGACTAAGGCCTTCAGAAAATCGGATCAGCTTTTCCTCTCTTATGCAGAGGGCAAACAAGGTATACCAGTATCAAAAGTAACTTTATCCAGGTGGCTGACTTCTATCATTACTTTTATCTTTCAGCTGAGGAATAAACAATTGCCTGTTAAACCAAAAGGGCACTCCACCAGAGCATTAGCCACTTTGGTTGCTTTTCAGGCTAGGTTGCCCATGGAATCTATTTGTGCAGCAGCTACGTGGGCAAACCCTCATACTTTCATCTCGCATTATAAGTTGGACGTGATTTCCAGGAGCAGAGCTGATTTTGGTTCCACTGTTCTGAAGAGTCTGTTCCATTGAGCCACCCAGGATATTAGGTGCTAGGGACGTTGTCACAACCAGCAAGAATGAAGGCGAGATAGACTACTTAACATAAAGAAGTTATGTACCTACCATAACATTCCATGTTAGTTATCTCCTCTCGCCTTCTTTCTTGCGTTCCCCCCCCCCCCATCCCCCTATCCTACTAGACCGAGAAGCGTTTTCTCTATAATATTGCTCAGGCTGAGCCTTCTCTGGCTATCCCACTCTACCTAGTGGTCTTTATAGTTGGGCTTATGTATGATAAGGATAGGATTCCGTCATTATTTTGTCTGCTGTTAGTCTTACCAAACGAGATCTGGGTATCTAGCGCCAGGCATCATGGGATATGGGGAGGCCTCGAGCCAGTTTGTAGCTCTCAAGCTTTAGAAGATGGCCGAGTCGGAGCCGAGGATTGGCTCTGAACCCAACCAGCAAGAAAGCCCCCAAAGGCGGAGAAGACAAATCACAACCTTACAGGAAACAGTCCCAGTGACTTCCCTCTACAAATGCCAAGCACTTACCTTTTGGCAGCACCCTTAGGGGGGAAAACTGGCACTTTTCTCACAAAATTGGCACATGATCACCCAGGACAAATGGGTACTTAATATTGTTTCTCAGGGTTATAGGTTCCACTTTCACACCCTACCAAGGTGAAAAGGTATGCCAGACCTGCCACAAAATCAATGGGCAGAGGCACACAAACAAATTTCTGCTCTCATGGACATGAGAGCTATTCGAAAAGTACCACAGCAAGAACAGGGACAAGGATTTTACTCAAGACTTTTCTTGGTACCCAGAAAGGACAATACCTGGAGACCAGTACTGGACCTGTCAATTCTAAATACTTTCCTGGATGTTCCAAAATTCAAAATGTTGACACTGCAGCAACTTCTACCCATGCTGGGCAAAAAGGCTTGGCTAGTTACTTTAGACCTCAAAGAGACATACCTGCATGTCCCAAGCAGACAATCTTGCAGAAGATACCTCAGATTCATAGCTGGCTCAATGCATTACCAATTCTCTGCACTGCCCTTTGGCTTATCTACTGCGCCCTGGGTCATCACAAAATGCCTGGCACCAGTAATTGCATTTTTCAGACAAAAAGGAATTCAAATATATCCCTACTTGGACGACTGCCTTATTCAAGCAGAGTGTAGGATATTCTACTAAAACATCTGGCGTTTGTAAAAAGATTACTAATTTGCCTAGGGTACACAGTAAAGGAAAAGAAATCAAAACTAGTGCCCTCTCAAGAGATAATATTCCTGGGTGCAAGCTTAAATACAACTGCCCAGATGGCTTATCTCACACCAGACAAGCAAAGACAACTGACTCATTACTTTCAAATGATGGCAACAAAGGCCCAGCTACCTGCAAGAAAAATTCTGCAGGCTTTGGGCTTGACTGCATATGAGGAAGCTACAATGGTATCTAAAAAGTGCTTGGACTCAACATTGCCACAGCCTGGAAACAATAATAACTCTTATTCCCTGCCTGCAACAGGAGTTTCGATGGTGGGCACTGGCCTGCCACCACAACAAGGAACAGCCTTTTATTTTACCAACAGCCAGGCAGACACTAACAACAGATGCATCGGATTATGCTTGGGGGGCACACATGGCAGGAAAATGTATTCAGGGCATGTGGCCCGCGGACTAAATGCATCTTCACATCAATCAAAAAGAGATGCTAGCTGTACAGTATGCCCTGACAGCCTTCAAGGATCTACTACATCCAGGACAACTATTACTAAAGACGGACAATACCACATTTATGTGGTACATAAACAAGCAAGGGGGCACACATTCCTACCCCCTCTGCAGGCAAGCCATGACTTTGTGGAACACAGCACTGACCTGTCAAGTACATCTGCAAGCACAATTCTTGCCAGGAAAAAAAAAATGCTCTGGCAGACGAACTAAGCAGAAACCTCATGGACCCTCACGAGTGGATACTAAATCTACAGGTCTCCAGCATGATAACAAGGAAATGGGCATGCCCAGACATAGATCGTTTTGCCTCCCCTCACAACTGCCAACTACAGAGATTCTGCACAAGGACTTATCACTCACAAGCATGGAAAGTGGATGCTCTGTCATTCAGCTGGAAAACCCTATCAGTTTATGCCTTTCCATGACTGCCTCTCCTTCCTAATGTGCTCCTAAGAGTCAGACAAGAGAAGCCAAAAATTATTCTGTTTGCCCCACTGGTACCCAATCCTAAAGAGCTTGTCTCAAGGCCCAGCCTGAACTTTACCTCAAATTCCTCATCTTGTGACTCAACAAAACAATCAGATCCTGCACAGTCAACTCAGAACCTTAAATCTGGCTGCATGGCAGATAATATAACCACTCAGAACACACCTCTCTCTAAAGCTGTTATGGATGTCATTTTGGAAGCCAGGAGGCCTAGCACCAGGAAATCTTATGCAGAAAAATGGATGAGATTCTGTGCTTGGAACCAGGCACAAGGACTTGAACCACTTGTTCCAAATATTCCTCAGATTTTACAATACCTAACTGAGATGCTGGACAAAGGCCTATCCTTCTCATCAATTAAGATCCATGCCTCTGCCATTTCGGCTCATTACAATACGGAACCTCCTATTTTCTCTCATCCACTGCTAAGACAGTACCTCAGAGGGGCAAAAAACATAAGACCCCCAAGGAGAGCACCGACACCTACATGGGACCTCAACTTTGTTTTAGAAAAGCTCACACTGCCTCCTTTTGAGCCAGCCAATACAGCTGATATAAAATTCTTGTCATGGAAAACTGCTCTGCTCCTAGCAATAACTTCAGCAAGAAGAGTCTCAGAGTTACAAGCATTAATGGCAGTGGAACCTTTTATCATTTTTCATCCGGACAGGGTTTCTCTAAGGACAAACCCAACATTTATGTCAAAGGTAGTATCCAGTGTGGCTCTTAACCAAACCATTCATTTGCCAACATTTTATCCAAATCCCCAGAATAAAGGGGAGAGACTTCTGCAGTCTTTGGACATACACAAGCAGCTACACTTCTACTTGGACAAAACAAAAGCTTTCAGAAAAACTGAGCAACTGTTTGTAGCATATGCTGCAGGATCACAAGGAAAGGCTATTTCAAAACAGACTATTTCAAAATGGATAGGACACTGTATTCGTTTCTGCTATGCACAGCATGGCAAGTCAGTGCCTAGGAATATTAGGCCACATTCTACCAGGGCAGCAGCCACTTCAGCAGCCTTTCTCAGAGGAGTACCAACCAAGGAAATTTTGGAGGCTGCAACTTGGAGTTCAGTGCACACTTTTACCAAGCACTACCACTTGCCTCTTTACTCTAAATCCAGAGAAGGCTTTGTCACTGCAGTTCTGCAGGGCCTCATAGCCACTCCTAATCCTATTTAGACCCAGCCGCCCAACCTCAGCTTTGGGATTCAACCCAAGTGTAATGACTGCAACAGTGAAACACGATGAACATAATACAGTTGTGTACCTACCATAAATGTAGATGTTCGAGTGTATTCACTGTTGCAGTCCAGGTTACCCACCCACCATCCCCCTTTCTTTGCTGGGACTTATCTATACTTCTCTATCCTATACAACCTATGTGGTGTATTTGCTTGTAGATGAAGGTATTGTTTTATTTAGTGTATATTTTTTATATTTAATGTGTATTGCCTACCTTCTTGGGGGCACCAGACATCTGGGGCAAGAAAAACTGAAGAAAATGACATCTGCTGCATCTTATATACCCGTGGCGCACTGATGTCAGGGAAGAGGCGACAGCAACCGACGCCGGACCAGGACTTTGGAATTCAGGCCGACTGCGGGTAGCTATGGTAGGTACACAACTGTACTTTTTTTACCTTGCGTCAGAAGAACAGCTCTCATGGTGAGCACATCAACTGAACATAAATGTGGGAAATCCCATTCAGATCGAGTCCAGACGCCACATTTTTCCCAGACACAGCTTGGGTGATTCACTCACTCAGGTTCTGTGGATGCATGGTTCTCATAGTAGGTTACCAAAAAAAAGAATATACATGATGACGAAATTATGGCAGTGATTCTAGCTATCAGGAAATTTGCAGACCTCAAAGTCTGCACATTCTCACAGACAGTACCACAGTAGGGTATGGTACATCAGCAAGTAAAGGCTAAGAACATGTCCTCTCCCCCATGAAGGCTAACCAGAGATGCATGATTTTTGGCCTTGGAGGCAGGCATAGCCCTCAGTACATCCTATACCCCTTCTCAGGCCATCATAGTGATCACCTGTGCAGAAAAGCACTCAGATCTGTTGATTAGATGATTAGGGATATTTTGGGATATGCCAGACATATACTTAGTTGCTTCTTCAGAAAACAAATTCAGATTTTGCACAAAGTCACCTTTTCCAGTGGCTTGGGTAACATATGAAGTCTTCTGCATCAGTTTGACAAGCCCATTTTTTATATGCCATTCACCCAGTCCCTCCTCTTGTCTGGTTAATATAAAAGATAATGAAGGATATTCCAGAATTGCTGCTGCTAACTCCTTTTTGCCAGAGGCAACCCTGGTTCCCGCTCCTTATGAATATGATAAGGGCAGAGACTTATGACTTGTTTGTATCCTCTGTTCAGGGAAGACACATATCTATACTTATTTTACAATCCCACTGCCTCTCAACCAATTCATATAAATGACATGGAACACTTGGAAACCAATTAAAGACTCTGTAATGGTTGAACCCAGCACAGTTATTGTGAGTGATTTCAACTACCCATTCATCATCTAGCATACATTCACTGTAGAAAAGTACGCATGGCAGATCCATAACTTTGTTAATGCCAGCTCTGTTGATGAGAGAGTACCATCTCTTCCTTGTGGCTCAAATCTAAGCATATCAAAGTGAAATAAAAAATTGATGAGCAGTGCTAGGGTGGTGACCTCAGTCTTGTGTACACTGCATAGATGTGGGATTGAAGGAGCTAGAAGAAATATTACCAACCTCAGATAAACAGGTAATATTATTGTAATGGCTGACAGTAGTGAGGAAGAGCTGAAGTGCCTGTCGTCAAAGGTGACAGTAGAAAGCTGTGCAAAATTTGCTTTGTTGCTCTGCATTAACAAAACTTTTTTTTTTAACCCTTAGATGGGGAAGATGTGGAGTCAGCAACAGTTTTTATTTTCTTGGGCTGAAAAATCTCTGCAGGTGAAGATTGTGGCCATGGAATTAGATAACTTTCTTTTTGTAAAAAGATATGGCAAATCAGTTTTAAAGAGCAGAAACATCAGTCAGTCAACAGATGTCTGTATAGTCAAAGCTGTGTTTTTGTAGTAGAAATGTATAAGGCTGTGTGCTGCAAAATTAATGCTTTTGAACTCTTGTGTTGGAGAAATTTCTTTGAGAATTTCATGGACTGCAAGAAAATTGAACCAGTCAATACTAACAGAAGTAAAGCCAGACTGTTCACTGGAAGACCTGATAATAAATTCAAAACTTGTATAAGTTGCCCACGTAATCCAAAGACAGGATTTACTAGCAAAGACCTGATGTTGGAGAGACTGAAGGCAAAAGAAGGGGCAGCAGTGGCTAAGCTGGATGGTTAGCATTATTTATGTAATAAAGATGAATCCCCGAGAACTTAAAGAAACAATTTTTTACCAACAGGCTTGGTGTTCTAAAGTCCTTTAGGCCATGGAGAGTCAGATATGACTAAACAGTGACAGTGTAGTTTGATTTTTATTCTTCTTTTTGTAAATCCAGAGCCATCCAGCTGTGTTGGGCTTTTTTACCTTCCATGCTTTTAGCAGAAGAAGTTGATAGGAGATAGAGGGAGCGCCACTGACAGAGTTTGTCATCCAGTGAGAGAGTAAAAGTTAGTTTCTACTTCTACTGACTTTCTCTTGTCATCTGGCAGGTGCAGTGCAGTACCCGACTGTGCCGTAGCTGGCTGTGAGTATGCACTTCCAAATAGTGGTTGACTAGAGTACACTCACTCACTGGCTAATCTTGCAGCAACCCCCCCCCCCATCCTTGTGTACTTTAACACAATGTTGGCTCTTCTCACTGTCGGCACTCTTGCAGTGGGACTTGACCAGTTCCCTCCCACCCCCATCCCTCCATCCAGCATAGGCTAGCATACCTCAGCTGGTCATTCCCATCCTTCCCTGGATGGTTTCTTCAGCATCTAGACCACTAATTAAATCCAGATCATTTGAGCAGTAGGCAGGGCTCCACCCCTCTACTCCAGGGATGTGGCTACCAAATATGGAATGTTTGACTTTTGCTTTAATTTGTTATGAAACCATCAGTGCAGATCTGTTCTTTCTTGTTGGAAATTTCATGTCAGTAACCATTCCTCTGGCCTAGGGAGGGATCTAGCCTATGTGGGGGCTTGCCTCTAAGCAGATTCTTTATACTTGTTTGTATGCTATGTATTATGCAATTTGTCAGAGATTTACAGAAAGGGCTGTAGTGCCAAGGAGTATGGGTAAAGGGGAAGGGGCTAAAGTAGGCTGGGAAAATTTTGTGAACTGGGCTGGCTCAGTCCTGCTAGCCTTATTTCTAGAGGTGTCAGTGATGAAACAGTCACTGCAGTTCTGTTGTTTCAGTAAATATGTAAATTTTGTTTCAGTAAATAATGTATAGAATTTGGATTAATAACCAATGTCTATTGTTGTGTTGAGTAGGGAAGTCAAGTCATTGAGATTTATAGAGAATGTCACTTGTGAAAGACTAAAGGAAGGTTATTGTGCTTCTGCCTCACCACAAGCCATGTTGGTGTTTAGATAACAGGGAGAATTTTATGCATTTGGCTAACTGAGAGTGTGATTATTTTTCAAGAAGGTTGCCAAGAGTGGGGAGAATGGAGATGGACCTATGGTCAGTGGATGACCTGATTTTGCGGATTTTTGGGAAGAGAATAACAGTTACTAATTCCCATATGGCAGGCATAGACATATTGCAGAGGTAGAGTTTATGGTTCTGGAGTAAGTTGTACGTTATATGATCTTTACACATAGCAGTAAACCAGGACAAAATCAGAATCAAAGGGGTCGTTGAGGCAGCATCTGTGAATATTGTTTCTATGCTCTTTCATTTAAATTTTGGGGAAGTGGAAGTGATTGGTAGTAAAAGGGAGTAGAAGACACAATATGGTTGGGAAAAGACAGTAAACTATTTCAAGAAGTCAGTTGATAAAGACACGTGAGGTGGTTGAAATAATTCCATTTTCAAGTTTAATTTTGCTTTGAGAATGTCCTGATGTCCTTCAAGGATGCATCTGCAGTCCTAACATATGGGTTGTCCTGCCTCAGGCAGTCCTTCGGTCGGCCGGATTCCAAAGTCTGGGTCTGGCCTCGGCTGATGTCGCACTTCACCCGACGTCATAGCTGCTGTGAATTGGGTATAAAGGCATCAGCCGACACCATTTTCCTCAGTCTTTCTTGCCGCGCGGTGCCCGAAGCAGAAGCTGTTCACAAGTGCCGGTCGGTCAGATCCAGAAATTTCTACTACCGAAGACTTCTAAAAAGCTAAGTACCCCGTTGGGGACTCTTTCTTGCCTCAGCCAACGTCAGAAAAAGTAAATAATTGTTTAACTTGTGGGAAACAAATACCTCATAAGGATTTCCACTCTTACTGCCTTCCTTGCTTAGGCCCAGACCACGACGTATCAGCTTGTCTAGCCTGTGCTTCCTTCAACCGACGGACACTTAGACGTCGGTCGGAGTTTGCAGAGGAGTTTTTTGGTCCCGCTTTTGCTTACAAAATGCCGTCGGAGACTCCGACTTCACAATTAGCTAAAAAGCATAAGGAAAAGGACTGACACTCGTGGCCCGCGGTTTCGGCCGAAACCACGGTTAAGCCAACCGCGAGTGTCTCGGTTTCGGCTGAAACCGAGTCCTCGGTTCTTCCTTCAGCCGAAAGCATGCCTCCGATAGCCGAGGCCTCACACAGCATGGCTGAATCTGCTACTGAAATAACCCCTGCTGTAGCAGCCACCCAGGATTTATCAGATACTATTCCTTTAGACATATCTACTCCTGCACGTGGAGCTGCTAGGCCCCCTGCATCTATGTCTATCAAGGCTTTTTCTAGGGCTAAAGCAGCTAAATCTTCTAAGGCCTTGCCTGCTAAAACCCCCTCACACAGGCCTACCTCTAGTTCCCAAATGCTCAGCCTGGCTGAGGATCTCATTTCTTTTATCAGGGGATCCCAACCTCACCCAGACAGGGCCTCTCAACCCCCTCCAGAGAAGAGGCCTAGAGCAGATACCCCGGATCCTGTTTCTACAGACTATTCCTCGGATGATTCAGAAAACTCAGATCCTCCAGAAGGCCCATATTCTCCTTATGAGGATTCTGATGCAGAAGACTCCATTCCTTCTGCCTCTCCTCCTGAGGAATTTTCTTTTGGGGAAACCTTACATGCTATGAGAGAGCATTTTCAATGGCAGGGCCAGGATTTTTCAGATTCAAGGAAAAGGCTAAGGACCTTCTTACATTTACCACAGCATAGGCCTTTAGCCATTCCTCCAGTACTAACAGTTGTTGATGCATATAATGATGCTTGTACTGCCCTGACTCTCTTCCCCGGCCCCTGCCAAGCCCGACAGATATTACAGGGTCCCGGACACACACTTTCACTTGTATAAGGCTCCTATTGCAGATCCTGAAACCATTTCACAGGGCCCCAAAGCGGTAGCAGCTGCCTCTGCCAGAAACCCCCTCTCCTCTGAAAGAGAATCTAGAGCATTAGAGAGATGGGGTAAAAAAGTTTATACTTCTGCTACTCTTTCGCTAGGGCCTTGAACTGTCAATTCCACATGATTCAGTATCAGGAATTTTTGTTAGACCAGCTAAATAAAAAACTGTCCTCTCCTGAACCTATAGACCGTAAGTCCCTTCAGGATTTGGTACATAACACTCAGCAGGTCAGTAATCATTCCTTAAAATGCGGCTATGATGCACTGGAGGCTTCCTTTAGATCAGCTATGACTGGAACAGTGATTAGAAGGCATGCATGGTTAAAAGAGCAATCCTTACCAGACCATGTAAAGTCAAAGCTTCTAGATGCTCCCATGGAGAAACAAAGTTTGTTTGGCTCCCCTGCACAGCAAGTGCTAAAGAAGGTGGAAGAAAAAGCAAAATCTGTCCAAACAGTCAAGGATTTCTTACAGGTCCAGCCTCCGAGGTTTAGTAGAAATTGGCCTTCGAAGAATTGGTCCTTTCCAGCCACCTCCAGAGCACAGAGAGGCAGAAATAGGCGCCCAAGAGGCAGAGGTCAATCCAGAGGTGCCTACAGGGGACGTCAGTGGCAGCCTAACAACCAGAGAAGTACTGCCACAGATCCAGCTACGACCACTTTCACAGGACAGACACAATGACTTGACTCTGATACCGCCTACCAGGGAACAACTGGAAGCACCCTTAGGCGGAAAGCTAGCCTTATTTTCCGTAAACTGGCATTACATTACAAGAGACAAATGGATTTTACAGACAATAGACAAAGGCTACAGGTTTCACTTCCACACACTACCAAAAAAGAGAGGAAAGCCAAACCTACCACCAAACCAAAAAACAAACGCTGTAGAACAAATCAACCATCTACTAAGGATGAGAGCTATAGAAAAGGTACCGCCTATGGAACAAGGGCAAGGATTTTACTCCAGACTTTTCCTGGTACCAAGAAAAGAAAACCAATGGAGGCCTATTCTCGACCTGTCCGCTCTGAACACATATCTCATTGTTCCAAAATTCAAAATGCTGACCCTACAGCAACTTCTTCCCATGCTGGGCAAGGAGTCTTGGCTGGTGACTCTAGATCTCAAGGAGGCATACCTGCACGTCCCTATACGACCAGATTGCAGAAGATACCTCAGATTTCTTGCAGGATCAGAGCATTATCAATTCTCAGCATTGCCCTTTGGCTTATCTACTGCGCCCAGAGTATTCACGAAATGCCTGGCATCAGTAATTGCTCATTGCAGGCTTCAGGGAATTCAGATTTATCCATACCTGGACGACTGCCTAATACAAGCGGACAACAAGACCAAATTAATAAAAGATTTGGAAAAGGTTATACAATTACTGCAAGCCCTGGGATACACAGTCAACATGAAAAAGTCAAGGCTGGTACCATCCCAAAAGATAACATTCTTGGGTGCAGAACTGGACACATCAAATCAGATGGCATTTCTCACAGCAGAAAAGCAAAAGCAACTACCACTCTATTTCATGGCATTAACAACACAGAACCAGCTTACAGCAAGGAAAGTCCCGCAAGCCCTGGGTTACATGGCATCCTGCATAATATTGATTCCACATGCCAGGCTGCATATGAGAAAGTTGCAAGGGTACCTAAGGAATGTATGGTCTCAACACAAGCACAGTCTAGAAGCCCAGATTCCAATAATACCATGCCTGAAACAAGAATTCCTGTGGTGGGCTCAGGCTTGTCAGTTGAACAGAGGACTGCCTTTCCACAAACCTCACCCAAGCCAGACTATCACCACGGATGCCTCAGACCTAGGCTGGGGGGCACACATGGTGGGCAAGTGTATACAAGGCCTATGGACACAAGACCAGCTGAACCTACACATAAATCAAAAAGAGATGCTGGCAGTGAAACAGGCACTTCAGACATTCAGACCTTTTCTTCAACAGGGTCATTTGCTGATAAGGACGGACAACACCACAGTCATGTGGTATATCAACAAACAGGGAGGCACGCACTCATACCCGCTATGCCGGATGGCAATGGACCTGTGGAATGCGGCCCTGAACCTCAACATTCAACTCCAGGCCAAATTTGTGCCAGGAAAAGAAAATATACTAGCAGACACCTTAAGCAGAACTACCACGGATGCCCACGAATGGATGCTGCATCCAGACATCTTCAAAACCATTACAAAGAAATGGGGACTACCAGAAATAGACCTGTTCGCATCCCCACACAACCACCAATTGAGGAAATTCTGCACAAGGACATACCACCCACTTGCTTGGAAGGTGGACTCCCTATCCTTCAGTTGGGAAAACCTGACAGCATATGCATTCCCACCTCTTCCTTTGATGCACAAAGTGCTGCTGAAGATCAAAGAAGATCACCCAAGGATCATCCTGATAGCTCCAGACTGGCCGAGGCAGCATTGGTACCCGCTACTGAGGAGCATATCTCGGACACACGCATGGCCTCTACCTCTAGTTCCTTTACTGCTAACACAGAACAACTACAAGATCCTACATCCAAACTTGAAAACACTACAGCTAGCTGCTTGGAATATTACATAAAGCAAAATAACCCAGATTTATCTCAGAGGGTTAAAGACATTATCCTGGAGGCTCGCAGACCCTCCACAAGGAAGACTTATTCAGCCAAATGGAAAAGATACCTCATTTGGAGTGCAGCAAAAGGAGAAAATGTATCATTAGCAAACATAGCTAACATCCTGGAATACTTAGCAGAACTTTTCCACAATGGCCTGTCTTACTCCTCCATTAAGATTCATGCATCAGCAATTTCAGCAGAATACAACATGGATCCTCCATTCTTCTCTCATCCTCTACTCAGGCAGTTTCTGAGAGGAATAAAAAATGTAAAGCCTCCAAGGAAGCCACGTTTGCCTACATGGGACCTTAACTTTGTGTTGGAAAAGTTAACACTTCCCCCTTTCGAACCAGCAGCAACAGCAGAATTACAATTCTTATCTTGGAAAACTGCTTTCCTGCTTGCAATCACTTCAGCAAGAAGGGTTTCTGAATTACAGGCATTAATGGCAGTACAGCCCTTCCTTATCTTCCATCAGGATAGAGTGTCCTTGAGAACTAACCCTACTTTTATGCCAAAAGTGGTCTCCAGGGTATCATTGAACCAAGCAATCCATCTACCAACATTCTTCCCCAACCCACAGAACAGGGGGGAAAGACTACTACATACCTTGGATGTGCACAGGCAATTGTGCTACTATCTGGACAGAACCAAGACCAACAGAAAAACTGACCAGCTTCTGGTAGCATATACAACAGGAATGGAAGGAAGAGCAATTTCAAAACAGACAATCTCAAAATGGATAGGAAATTGCATTAGATTTTGTTACTCTTTTCATGGAAAGACATCTCCAGAAAACATCAGACCTCACTCCACAAGGGCTACAGCCACTACTACAGCTTTCCTACGAGGAGTGGCTACCAAAGACATTTTAGAAGCTGCTACTTGGAGCTCCGTGCATACATTTGCCAAGCATTATAATCTACCTTTATACTCCAGATCCCGAGCAGGTTTTGCAACTGCTGTTTTGCAAGGGATCTTAGCTACACCATAATCATCTTAGTGCCTCCTCCCCCAGTTTGGCTATGATATTCTACCTATATGTTAGGACTGCAGATGCATCCTTGAAGGACATAGTACAGTTTTGTACCTACCATAAATGTAGATGTCCGAGAGGTATGCATCTGCAGTCAGGATTACCCACCCTCCTTCCCCTCTGTGGTACTCCTAGGGTATTTGCCCATCTTGTAGCTAGCTGGGGGAATCTATTATGGTGTATTTGTTTGTATATATGTATATACATGTTTATATTGTTTGCTCTCTACTGTTTGGAATCATTTGCATTTATCCAAATTTAGCCTTCCTAGAGGGCACCTGGCATCTGGGGCAAGAAACACTGAGGAAAATGGCATCGGTTGATGCCTTTATACCCAATTCACAGCAGCTATGACGTTGGGTGAAGTGCGACATCAGCCGAGGCCAGACCCAGACTTTGAAATCCGGCCGACCGAAGGGCTGCCTGAGGCAGGACAACCCATATGTTAGGACTGCAGATGCATACCTCTCGGACATCTACATTTATGGTAGGTACAAAACTGTACTTTATTCGGCTAACTAGATTACAAAAGTACTTGTATTGTTTGAGAATGGAAGTTTGTTGTGATTGGAGGATAGCCTCATGTCTTCCTACTGCCTTTTTGAGAAATTTGTTGCTTGTTGTTTCTGGAGAGGGAGTCTGTATGTAGTGGAGCCATGTGGTTATCCAGAGTTTAAAATTTGATGTATATAACTTTGGTATTGGGGTTGTGTGATTTTCCTGTAGGTAGAGCAGTTAGTAAGTAATTTTGCTGTACCCGGGGGTGTTTGCGGAGTATAGAAATGCCAACACTCAAAATGCTGAGGGATGATATGCAGCAACAAAAGAATGAAAATGCAGGCGCAGAACATACCTCTCAAGTGTACCTCATTATGAGGAACGTACCTCATTTGGGGTCTTAAAATGTTCATGTTCCTCGAAGTTCCTCAAAGTTCCACATTGAAAGAGTCTGTCACACATTCAGTGTTAGGAATTTTTTAAAGTGAAATCCATTGTAAATTAAAATTAATTAAAGGATCTTCTTTATAAGTAAAACCAACATATGACATTCCTAGTTGACGCTGTTAGTAAGCCATCAGCTTTGGCCGGCTAAGAACTAGCTGTATTCAACTGGACGTATAAGAGAATTTAAATACCTGTATCTGCACTTTTTTTTCAAAAAATACAGTATTTAAATTGATTTTAACTGTGTTGCAGGAATATTAACTGAACTGGAAGTTTTGACTCTGCTCTTCAGTTAGTCCCAACCACTCTCCCTGTTTTTGTTTTGGTGTTAATCTTAGTGGCCTTGAAACTGCCCGCCCCTCTTGTAAATTTGTGTTTGGATACTCCTCCTGGGCCCATCTCATTTGCTCACTCATCTGAGTGCAGTGAGATCATATTCTGATTTCAGGCACTCCTACTGTGTACAGAGAGAGCATCTAGGAAACAGAAAAAAAATTAGCTTGTTTCCTGCCTTTCCTGTTAAGTGGTATAGACTATTTGTAGGCTTCTGAGCCCCCAAGTCCTTCTGTGTTGAAGGGAAGCCTTCTAGTTTAGTTTTTTTTCTTATAACTAGCCAGTTTTCTAGTTAAAGCACTCAAATCTGTTTCTTTGATCTCAGCACTTGTTCAGAAAAAAAAATTTCATCTGCTTTTACTGTACTTGTGTTTCTACCTACTTTATTTTACTTTTGCATCATCTTAAAAGTACTCAGTTGTATTTATTACTGCTTGGTGTAACTCATTCTAAGCCTTTTGGTTTAAACACTTGGGCTTCGGACCAGTTGTTTTGCACTGAGAGGGTTTGTGGTCTGCACTGTAGTGGCAGAACAGGTAGCTTACATCCTTCTAGGTTGGGAACTGCTGATTGAGGGCTCAGTGTCTGTTATTCTAAAAGTGTATTAATTCTGGTTTAAGCATTTGGGCTTTCAGGCCAGTTATTTTACATTAAGAGGGTTCGTGGTCTGCACTCTTGTGGGAGGAGAGGCTGGACTCTGCCCTTCTGAGCTGGGAATTTCTGGTTCAAGGCTTATAGTGCATACATATCTGAACTGCTTCTTACTGAAGTTGGTGCACCTTGTTTGCTGTGGCATAGACTGGATTCGGGCCTACTGGATCTAGCTTTGTTTGTGTAACTTGAGCACTAATCCAGGCATTCTCTAAAGTATTCAACTGTATTTATTACTGCTTGGTAGTAACTTGATTAAAGTGTAGCTATCATTCTAAGTCTTTTGGATTAAGCACTTGGGCTTCAGACCAGTTGTTTTACATTAGGAAGGTTTGTGGCATGCACTGTGGTGGCAGGACAGGTAGCTTTCATCCTTCTAAGTTGGGAACTGCTGATTGAGAGCCCAGTGTCTGTTATTCTTAAAGTGTATTACTTCTGGTTTAAGCACTTGGGCTTCAGGCCAGTTATTTTACATTAAGAAGGTTCGTGGTCTACACTCTTGTGGGAGAACAGGCTGGACTCTGCCCTTCTGAGCTGGGAATTTCTGGTTAAAGGTTTATAGTGCCTGAATATTTGAACTGTATCTTACTAAAATTGGTACACCTTGTTTGCTGTAGCATAGACTAGATCCAGGCCTGCTGAATCTAGCTTTGTTTATATGCTTGTTGTTTGTTTGCTTATTTCCTTGTAAAGCTAATTCCACCTAATATGCGGCTTCTCAGCGCTTCTGTGGATCACTAGTGATATCTGCATTGCTTACTGTACTTATTTCCTTGTTTCACTTGAAAGAAAGTTACTGTTTGTCGTTTTTGCATTTAAGTTACCTGTAACACATTGCACTTAAGTTATCTGGCACTTGCTCACTAAAGCAATTATATAAGTCAGCACTAAAAATTAAAAGCACTACACCCTCACTCCCCACTGGCCCTTGTTTTCAATTATAAAGGAATTCCCAATATTATTCTAGCATGTCCAAAGGTCAGTTGTCAATCTCCTCTCCGGTCCAGCTGGTGAATCTGGGAATCTTGAGGCAATGTTACAACTGCCTCATGTACACAGACAACCCTCTCCTCCTCCCAACAAATTCCAACACATGTGAGAGATGCAACCATACTCACTACAATTCCAATCTCACGTAGACCTAGCACGACAGCAAACCAAACACATAATCACACAAAAACATACTCGGAGGCTCTAAATAAAGATCTGCCTAAGCAGCAGAGACCTCCAAAGCAGACACCCAAGCAACCGCTACCCCAAAACAAAACACGTGCAACACATATCTCACAAAGCCAGTGTGCCAAACAGTCACAGCCCTTAAGACTAAACAACACACCTGATACACTTGTAATAGGTGACTCTATCGTCAGGCACACTGACGTCCCGCTCACCAGGCTGAACAAGGAGAGGGTCACGGTGAGCAGCCTGTCGGGCGCTAGGATCCGCCACATAACACAAGCACTCAGGTCACTCCAAGGCAAGTACAAATATGACTCAGTCATTGTCCATGCTGGTGTGAATGACCTGAGACGTACCTCCCTGGACTACATGAAAAGAGACATAGAGGAGCTCTCTGAGCATGTAGCCCAGGCTGGTATGACCCTGACCTTGAGTAGCATCTTACCCTCACCAAGAATAATGCCACAATATGAAAACAAGATGATCAATTTCAACAATTGGCTTAAGTACTGGTGTCATTCAAAGGGGATCCAATGCCTGTCAGCTTGGGATGATATGCTCGACAAGCCATGATGCTTCGCTAGGGACGGCTTGCACCTGTCACCCCTGGGCTTTCGGATATTGGCAAAGGCTCTTGCTACCCCCATAGTGCCTTTCTTAGGCAAGGCTCAAAAGACAAACCCACCTCCATAGGTATCATAAGGGATAAGAAACTAAGAGTAATGCTACTCAACGCCAGAAGTCTAAACCTCAAGATGCATGCACTCGAAACTCTCCTTAGCATGGAGAACATCGATATCTGTGCAGTAACAGAAACCTGGTTCAGGGCTCCCGAGAGCACCCCAGCACTACCAGGTTATACCTCATACCATGCTTTTCAGCCCCAAAACTTGGACCGAACCACAAAAGGAGGGGGAGTATCGATATTCATCAAAGATACCCACACCTCCAGGTTGGTGGCAAAGCACGAAGCATCAGAGACTATCCATGTGCAACTAACAGTGGGTAAAACTGCCTTCCAGTTTATAGCCTGCAACAGACCACCCTCCCAAACCCAGGAACCCCACTCGGCCTTCCTGAGAACACTGGAAAATATGAAGGTCTCTCCAAACACCATTATATTGGGCGACTTCAACTACCCAAACATAGACTGGGAGCATTACTCTAGCTCCAACACCCTAGCCCAAAGGTTCCTAGAATTTATAAACTCAAATGCTACGGAACAACTTGTTACCACTCCCACAAGAGGGGAAAACATACTGGACCTGATCATCACCAACATGGGGACTCTATGCTCCAGACCAGAAGTGTATCCCTCACTGGTAAGATCAGACCATAAACTAATCTCACTGGATATTCACATCCCGACCCCACCCCCTGCCCAGAAAACCACAGTGAAAAACTTCTCTAAAGCAAATTTCACACTCCTCAAAACCGAGGTGGAATCCTTCAAAGCCTCCGGGCCTGTGGAAAATATGTCCCAGACCGCAGAATCCTTTATAAACGCATTCTGTGAACACCTTCAGGAATGCATGGATCATGCAATCCCAAATAAAACCAAGACCCAGTCCTCCAAAGGCAGACGTCCTGTCTCGTGGACCCCAGCCATAAACAAACTATACAATAGAAGGAGGAAGCTACTAAATGATAGAGCAAAATCCCAAAAAGGGAAGGCATCACTGATCAATATTAGCAAAAAACTATGGGCACTCATAAAATTGTCTAAGGCCAGCTTCGAGAGAAAAATTGCACAGGACACTAAGGGTAATCACAAGGCTTTCTTTAGTTATGTTAGGAACCTGGGTGGTAATTCCCAG
The DNA here is from genome assembly GCF_019279795.1 of Protopterus annectens. Classification (NCBI taxonomy): domain Eukaryota; kingdom Metazoa; phylum Chordata; order Ceratodontiformes; family Protopteridae; genus Protopterus; species Protopterus annectens. Next base: position 1,992,169,609 of record NC_056741.1, read on the forward strand.
ATATGCTCAGAATTAGTCCAAAATGGCAAAAAATACACCGAATCCACAGACATTGCCAACATCCTAGCTGACAGGTTCAGCGCAAACTTCTCCCCCCCCTCCCCACCAAAAGGGCAAATATCTATCCCAGCAGAGTGCTGCCCCCCTGACATCTCAGATGCTCAGGTAAGAGCCGCCCTCTCCAAAGCAAAAAACAGCATCAATGGGACCAGACGGTGTCCCGGGCTGCGTCCTATATGAACTCCAAGAAGAGCTAAACCCAAACATAAAACTACTGTTCAGTCTCAGCCTTACTACAGGATATGTGCCCAAAGAGTGGCGTACAGCAACAGTGGTCCCTCTCCATAAAGGTGGTGCCTCAACGGATCCTGGAAACTATCGCCCCATAAGCCTGACTAGCTTGGTCTGCAAAGCTATGGAAAGGATCATCATGGACCTCATAAATAAAATATTGGGGACCTACAGACACTGGATCCTACCCAGTTCAGCTTTGTTAAGGGCAGATCCTGCCTCTTAAACCTGGTTGATTTCTTTGAAATATTCACCAAGGCCATTGACGAGGGGAAGGTGGTCCACACAGCCTACCTGGACCTCGCAAAAGCCTTCGATACAATACCCCACTCGGGCATTATAGATAAGCTCACCAGCTTAAATATAAACCCCTATGTCACTAGATGGATTGCAAACTGGCTCAAGGACAGAACCCACATGGTTAGAATTGCTGGAGCCATGTCAGACTCCAAACCAGTCACAAGTGGTGTCCCACAAGGCTCAGTCCTGGGACCTCTCTTGTTCGGTATATATTTCTCAGAGGTACAGGCCAACACGGAAGGACTGTGGCTGACCAAGTTCGCAGATGACTGCAAACTGGGTGCCATAATCGACTCTCCAGCCGACACAAGCATCCTCCAAAAGGGCCTCATAGAAACAGACAACTGGTGCCAGAGCCATGGCCTCAAGCTAAATGCCAAAAGTGTATAGTCATCCCTTTGGCAAAAACAAAGTGCCCACAAATTACCACATAGGTGGTAATCCATTAAGTACAGAAGAAGTAATTAGGGACCTGGGGACCCAAGTTGATAGCAATCTCTCATTTGACAACCACGTGGCCAAAGTGGTTAGAAAAACATTTTATATAGCCCACCTAATCATGAAGGGATTCACATCTAGATCAGGGGAGATCATCGTGCCTCTTTACTCATCCCTCATTAGGCTCATAATTGAGTACAATGCCCCTTTTGGGATGTACCTTACCAGACACCTGCAGCAACTGGAAAGACCCCAAAAGTACCTCACCAAGAGGATCAAAGGGCTCAAACAGATGCCATATGCTGCCCGGTTAAAGAAACTCCAGCTCTACTCAGTGGCATATACCGCCTGTTCAGAGGCGATCTGTGCCTGACATATAAAGCCATGTCCAACCCGGAATTAATGGACATGCTGCACCTCAGAAAATCCAAATCCCATCGAGCTATGCGCTCGAGAGACTTGAACCTCAGCACTGAAATAAATAGGACATGCTGGAGGGACAGATTCATAACCCAGAGGCTCCCTTCACTCTGGAATAAAATCCCAGTCCAGGTTAGGCAGAGTCCCTCATTGACTCTCTTCAAGAGGAATCTTGATGAGTGGATGGGAGATCGTAGGTTTACCCCGGGTATCACTTCTGTGTCACTGTTAGACAGAGGCACAGTATACTAACCTCGAAAAAGGGCATAGCAAAATAAATTTAAAATGGGTGGTGAAAGCCAAACACATTCTGGCTAGGCTTATAAATGCCCTAGGGCAGATAGCCTAGTATGAACCTATTAGTATGTGTTCCACATTTTGCCTATTTGTTCCACATTATGAAGGCGAGTGTTCCTCATTTTGGAGATGGAAAGTTGAGAGCTATGGAGAATGAATCTTGAACATCATTCTTCTCCTTTAAACGTCACTCCCACCTTGAACTTGTATATACTAACCCCAAGATTGCCACACCTCTGAGAAAAGGGTATATTCAAGAAAGGGCATATGTCTGATTTTTGTGGCCATTCCGTCTCTGTGTTTTGGGAGTTGCTCCAGCAGGTCATAACATTTCAAGTGATTACTATTTAAGAAAATTATCAGTCAGCAGTTTGTAGCTCAGGTTTTAGAGCAGAAATTCTTTGGTTTTAGGGCAAAAGTTGATTAATTTAGGGGGAGTTTCTTTTCTGAGAGAAATTAAAGGTGAAGGTACCTGGTGAACTGTCACTGAGGGATGGGGCTAGGATGTTAAGAGGATATAAGACTGGAAGACTTGCAATTGCAGGGTCAAGAAGGATGTGATTGTTGGTTTTGAAATTGGGTGTGTTTGGGTTGTTTAGTAGTTGTATAATGTTTTGCTCTGTAAGAAAGTCATTGTTATCATGGCGTAGAGGGTCAAAGGTTAATGTTAAAATCACCTAATATCTCTGTATATTATTAAAAATTTGGAAGCTTGGAGTAGCTTGGTTATCGGGCTTCTATATTTTTCTTATTTGGGACAGAGTAGAAATGTATGCTAAGGAGAGATGCAATGGTGGACATTCTGAAGAGGAATCTTACCTATTAGTCAGTTATGGCTGTGATCTTTGGGTGAGGTAACTTGGATAATGACGTAGTTTTTAAATTAAATTTAAACAGCAGTACTGCTATTTTTTCTTGAGTGTGCATTTAAGATATGTGAGAAGTCAGTAAAGTTCTGGCTGATTTCTGTATTCTTATTCCAAGATTCTGTGATAGCAGCAAAGTCAGGAGAGTCGATTAGCAGGAATGTGTCATTTTTTTTGTTTCTTTCTTGTTTTTAATGAGGGAAACCTTGATTTATTGGTACTGGATCTGGGGTGTCTGTTGTGTGGTGGTGGATCTTGAGAGCATGTTCGTGATGGTGACCAGGTTCTGGTTGTGTATTACTTTTTAGCAAAACAATAGCAGCAGTGGAGTTAGATTAATAATGAAATCTGGAAATGTGCTTGTGCAATATGTGGTTTATTTTTTATTGTTTGTAAACAATTAGGGGGTCTGGTAAATGGAATTCTGGAACTGGTTCACTGAATGATCAGTGTAAATGCATTGTAGGCTTGGGTAGTGGGTGTGTGTACTGAAGTGGTGAGACGTGATAGGCAGTAGTGATGGTAGGAAATGTAAGGTCTTTATAGATGGGTAGATGTGTGGATGGGCATAACAGGATGAATGAGGTGATAAATAATTGTAAAACAGTCTGCATTTTATAAGGTGACTAAGGAGAATGTGAAGTATGCATTCATTAGCTATAGTAGTTAAAAGAAACGAGGAAGGAGAATGAAAAATAGCATATGAGAATATAAAAATGTTTAATAAAAGGTTGATTTTGCTGATTGGGATAAGGTTAGCCCTAAACAAAAGGAGGTCTTGATTGGGAGGGTGAGTGCAAATAACACTGCATAATACTGTTAGTTATAAGGGACAAGATGGAGGCTGCATGGCATTTTTATTTATTTTATTTTATATTTATTTACCGGGAAAGTCCGACTGGGATAAGACCCATTTTCAGAGGAGGCTGGGGGGAGAAAAGCTCCACATATAGAGATTATACAAAATATATACAAGAAATTATACAGAACTTGTACAAGAAGTTATACAAAAAATATACAAGACTTACAGTACACCAGAAATTACATTTTATGCTGTTATAGCTAACATTTGTATTATACAATCATCTGATATAATTCCTTATTGTAGTGTAGACATTGTAGTTTCTCAAAGTAAGCTGATGAAGGGGGAAAACTGGAGAGAAAAGAATGAGGTTAGAGATTATCTAGACATGAGAGACAGTGTAGATTATGAGGTGGTCAGGGAAGGAGGAAAAAGTATGACCATAGATTATGAGGTGGTCAGGGAAGAAGAAATAGTATGACCAGAAACTATTAAAACTATTTAGCCAGGAGTAGTACAGGAATAAAGCCAGATGTCATTAAGATAATTTTGTAGTTGTAATAGACTGTAAATGAGGTGGAAGAAGTTGAGAGTGTCCATATACAGTTTGAACCAGTCAGTCTTCGATGTTCAGTACTAGGGACCCTAATCAGCTTGATAGTAAATTATAATTTATATTTGCCTAGAAGGAAAATTAGTAAGCTGTTTCCCTTTTATACCATGGTTACTGTACACCACGTGATTTCAACTGGAAATTATCCAGAAACCTGATGTACAGACTTCTGTGGCAAGCCCTTAAATAGGAACAATGTAGACTTAAACTTCAGCCATCCTTTTCAGGTCCATTGCTTTGGAAGAGGCATAAAGACGTTGTGGAGTTTTCTTTAACAGTCCATTTATTTATTTGTTTCTTAGATGTTAGCTTATAGCCATAGAAAACTTAGCAGTTGAAAGTTTATTTTTGTGCATGATTTCCATACTGAGTTGTAGAGTCATAAATGTTGACTAAATTAAGCCCCAGATGAAAAATCAGTACAGGCAGGTTTTTTTGATAAGTACATCTTCATCATGCATTTTCCTCATTTCTTTCCATTGGTCATAAAAAGGTTTTTAGTCATCATCTTTTGATGTTGCTATACAGTCTTAAGTCTGCATTGCCTTTGTGTGGTTTATTGAAGGAAGCCACTGATTTTATCTTGTGCAGCCTAGAGGCAGTGGGGGATGATTTGAGAATAACTTAAGTAAAAAGCAGCAAATCAAAGTCATGGATCATTTTGCATCTGCACACAATGCTAAACCAGAATGTTTGAAGGGATGTATTTTAGAAAAAGTAGAAGTGTTTTTAGGGGAATGTCTAAATATTAAGGATAAACTGTTAAAAAAAGAAGCTTGGAACCCTTTGGGTTAAACGACGAGTGTAACTGGAAATATGTGATTTGAATGATTGGTTAATTGTTTAATTTTTTATGATTTTTAAGATGGGATGAAAATTCTGTATTTTATACTCTTTGAAGGCCTGGTGTCGAAGTGCTAAGTTCTAATAAATCTGTTGAGCTACTCTGAGATCCATGACTTTGATTTGTTGTTTTTTACTTTATACGTTTTAGTTACTGTGCTTTTATTTTTTTTATTTTTTTTTTTTTTGAGAATAACTTATTATTCTGGTGATGTTCACTGTAGGTTAGTAAGCACAGCAGACGCACTAGCCATGAAACTCGGATCACTGGTTAGTGCAGAATTACCAGAGGGCTGTAAGACAGCAGCTGTGATACCCTTGTACAAGTGAAAGCTGCAGTCCAGTCCTCAGTAACAGGGGTAGGGAAAGTCATGTAGAGAGTACCGAGAGGAAGGCTAGTAGCATTTCAGTAGGACAGCAATATGTGGAACAGCGGGTAACACTGGTAAATGGCAGGTGAAGTTATCACTCAAAATTAATCCAGTTTTATGACTGGGTTACATGTGTACTTGTTAGGGGAGTACCAGTAGATGTAGTCCACCTGGACTTACGCAAGGCCTGTAGCATTAGCTTCATACATGTCTGATAGGAAAACTAAAAGGGTTTTTGGCTGAACCAAAACTGAGGAACTGGATAGTTGCATGGTTGAATGGTAGGACATAGAAGGTTTTAGCAAGGGGGAGTGGTTAGGAATTAGGGAAGTGATGAGTGGAGTACTGCAAGGGTTTTTGTGGGTCCAGTACCCTTCAGCATGTTTGCTTCTGATATATTGCGAATGGGATTAACCTGTTTGCTGAGGACACACAAGAAGATGCAGCAATTGAGGATGAGGAGAACTGTCTAGTGAAGATTTTGGAAGTAATGAAAAAAGTGAGCAGAAAGGTGGCAATTGAGGTTCATTATAAACAAGTGTGAAGTGCTAAACATATGTTACAACAACTGTGATGTAAAGTATCAGCTAGGCAGAGTGGAACTAATAACAACAAAGCAGGAAAAGGATCTGAATGTGGAGTTCACTACTGGACTGGCCTACTTTGGAGCACTGTGAGTGGATAGTGGCAGTAACAGACAGAATGTTAGGGTGAATCCCCAAGAAGTATAGATTCCAAATGCAAAGAGATATGCTTCCATTGTACAGAGCATTGATCAGATGATACCTTGAGTTCTTCATGCAGTTCTGCTGGCCATATAAGGTAAAGAACATCAGGATGCTGGAAGGAATTTAGAGGAAAGATTCCAGAGAGATCTGTGGGATGGGAGTAAAAACTATGACCATTAAGTCAAGAAGAGCTAAAGCACTTCTCTGTTGAGAACTAAAGAGATGGGGGTTTGACATTATATTGTTGCACATAATCATCATGTCAGGGAGATGTGAAAGTTCATTGGGAACTGAAAGTGCATTTGGAGAAAGAAGAGCGCGCAAATTATTGGGACTAACTACTCCCTGAAATTCTGAAAACACTTGTTTCACAGAGAAGCTTATGGATACATGGAATGGACTACCAAAGTAAATGAAGGAGACAGAATACACAATTGCATTCAAGAGGAGATAGATGTGTAAAAAGATGGAGAAAAAGGTAGGAATGGAAGGAAAGTACAATATGAATAGCTTTTGAAAAGGTAGACTAGATGGACTTATTGTATGTTTCTGCCATCAGGCACATGTAATGTATATTTGAGATTCAGAACTCATATGTAAGCTTTTTGACTTTGTATGTGTCACACTGATCAACAACTTACAATTCAGAGTGTTTCCTATATCTTTTATTTTGTAATTTACCTTTAACATCTCTCCATGATGTTTATAATCAAAGCTCATATTTTTTCATGAATTTGGCAGTTACATTTAGAAGAATTGTTAAGGTTTTTGTCATTTCAGCACGTTTATTTTGTTCAGACCATGCTAAAATATTTTTGCATCCCTTGTGGACGGTATTATTCCCTTGTTTGCAATCATCAATGTTTTTTCTTAAGTGAAGCTCTCTAACTGTAGTTATATTTAAAGAAGTGTGCTGTTATATTTAAAGAAGTATGCTCTGAACACAGAGCCTTGAAGACTCCAGTTCTGTCATCAGGTTTTAAAGACCTATACCACCCCACTACTCTCAATTACATTGAAAGTACCAAACAGGTAAAAGACAATTTTTTCAGTAGGGTATGCCTGACGAGCCACCTCATGGCCAGGAACTAAGAGAAGCTGGAAAGTGGTGCCCATTTACCTTATAGTTGAGGAAAGGGAACATTTATGATGGTAACACTGAAAGTGTTTGATTTGTAGAAAAAGGCTTTTACATGACAGATTTGGTTGAGAAAGACCTTTTAATTTGCATATCAAAGTAAGGCCATCTCACAGCCTCTTCCTCACATGTCATCATTTTCAGTTTGCATCTTTGCTATATTAGCTATCTACAAACCTCCAGGTATTTATGAAATGCATAGTTTCATTGTAACAAATCTCAGGAAAGAAAACATAACCAGCTTTCCTTACCTAGAAAATTGGCTTAGTTCTTGGAACTGCTCCTTTAACATATCAGTCTAATAACTCTTGATGCATTCCTTGAGGGTCACAGTAAATGTTAACAAAGTATTCTTGACCCTACAGCATAAGTGTCCTTTATTGGGGTTATTGTAGATTCTGCCCAGGTGAAAGTCTTTCTATCTCTGGCAAACAAATGGAAATTCAGAATGTGATGACAGATTTATTTTGCCTGCATGTCATTATAAAAAGACAGGATTAAATGCTTTGGAATGTTTTTATTATATTTGACACGTCAGAAAATTCTGGAACTAGTTATCAAATTCCTTGAAGCATCAATAATAATAAAGCTCTTTACCCTGTCTGTAAGGAACTTTTCTTTCATCCAATCAATATATCTGTAGGGATATCTGATCTTTCTCCCTCAGTGACTCCAGCAGCCGACAACGTTGTGCTCTCTAAGCCCACTTCAGCATTCCTTCTCTGCGGAAAATGGTCTCAATAAGAAAGGTCTTGGCATCTCTGTACAGTCATCTGAAAAAGAGGAAGGCAGTGTACAGAGTCTGAACAGTTTACCAGGATAACTTCCTTGTGGTTTACTGAAAACCTCACAATTATGTGGTACAGCATCAAGCAAAGTGATACTGGAACTTTCCAGTTCTGTGGAGTAACACCTTTAATTTAGCATTGGGCAAATTTTGTTCAGTCTGCAGCCCAGTGCATCTCCCATGCCTATGTAATCAATCAGACTACTCATTCAGCAGACAAAATCACTCTGGCCCATAAATGAAAACTGGATCTGAAGATGTTGTAGGGCATCAGCCAGATCTGGGGGATTCCAAAGGTAAACCAGTTTACCACACATCAAAAATCAGCTGCGATTGTTTTGCTCCCTGCTTCCACCTGAGATTAACTGGTGGACATATGCTTTCTCATTACTGTAAACTCATACCTAAATGTTTGCGTTCCCTCAATTTTCTCTGATTTAGGATGTACTCCTCAAAGCAAAGAAAGTCCTTACAAACTTCATTTTAATAGACTTTTTTGTGTCAGGGCATCTGTGTTTCTCTCATTGTTGAAATTATTCATGTTCTTCCATGATCTTTGCCACTCTGCACAGTTCCACGCTGACACAGAGCAAGACAAAGTACAGTATACCAGTGTCAAGATACTGAATCGTATAGCTTGAAGGACAGAATTTTAACTTCTGGCCATGACTTCTATTCTAGCCAGGTATTAAAAGTATCAAGTGATTCAAAAGACCCTACTTCAAGAAACTCTTACCTGCAGAAATGCAAGATATGATTCTTGAGCTGTCAGAAAGGACTTGACCAACTGAACTGACCATTTCAAGAATTAAGGATGTTTTATTACATTAGTCATCTATTTGAATCAAATCATCTGATTTTGCAGTTTCTTCCTATATACTATCTTTCTACAGTTAATAGAAAATCTGTATGTTGAACGTTTCATAAAGGGTATTGTCTGTTTATGATCTCTAAGAAGAGGTGCCTCAGCTCCCTGGGATTTGATAGTCATGTTGGAAAAGTTCAGTTTGCCACCCTTTGAGCCTGTTGCGGCAGTTAACATTAAGCCTCTGTCTTGTTAACACTTTTTAGTTGTAATGTCAGGCAGAAGACTGTCAGTATTACAAGCCCTCGTATGCAAGCCACTTGAAGCAGTCTTTCATAGTGAAAGGGTTACTTTAAAGACTTATCCCTCATTTATGCCTATGGTGTTTTGACAGTATCTCTTCAGCAGACTGTTCAGCTGCATCTTCCATGCTTAGATCCAGAATGAAGGTGAGCATCAACCACGTGTTGGATATGCTCAAACAGCTGAGGTACTACACAAAGAAAACCACTCAAACTTTTTTTTTTCTTTTATGAAAGGAAATGGCTTGCCTGGAATTAAACAGACCTTATGAAAGTTGCACCCACTGTATTGGAGATTTGTTGCAAGTGCAGTTAACCTTTGTAAGCCACTGTGACAGCATATCCTAGCAAAGCAGAGGAAACTTCAGCAGCTTCCTTTAGAGTGACTGCTGTCCATACATTCAACATATGCTACAAGCTGAAGGCACAGTTTTCAAGAACAATGGGTTTTGGCATAGCTGTGTTACAAGAAATCCTGTAACTGTTCAACTCCATGTTGTAACCGAGTATTGCTTGAGAGTCTTTCCAAATGTAGTGAGTTATTGTTGCAGTGACCCACCTAGCAAAGACTGTACAGTTGTGTAAACTACTTGCCATTGTAGCAGATCTTTGATGAGCTGCCAGGTTACTGTATCAGTAAAGTTTTCCTACCTCCTTTCTCCTGTATAGCAATGTGTATAAGGGTACTGTTCCCATCATTTTTACAGTTTGGAAAAGCTACTTCTCTGTGTGTCTTGGATGTTATTCTGTGGATTTATGTGGCTTGGTGCAGGATATATGTCTATGCACATACATACTTTTCCCTGCATGATTTTTAGACTTGAAGAACCAAAGAGAATGCATGAAACTGCTGGTGGTATATGTAACAATGTCAACTTTCAAACCTCCTATGTCAGCATTTTCACAGGCATGAGATCATTGTTAGTTGTCACACGGAAATAATTCCGGCTTGGAAAAATCTAGCCAGGTGGCAGAAAATAGAAGGTGGGCAAGCCCACATAAAATTATTTGCTGTTATTGTGACCTGTCTTGTAAGATCTGCTGTTAATGAAATTATCTTATACAACTGTACTTTTTCACATAATCTCACAGAAGGTACTGCATGTGATATATTGACCTCTCCTTTAAGATCTACTGTTTGGGTAAGTGTCTTACCCAGCTATATCTTTTAAGATCTTTTCACAAGCGGTACTATGGATACATGTTTGATGATAACAGCATTGTTATAAAGTGCTGAATGATCAAAAAATGAGTGAAACAACTTTCACTGAATCCCATTGGTAAGTTTTTTTTTTTTTTTGCAGGGGTGGCAAGCTGCCCTACACCCCCCCCCCCCCATGTTGGAGGGCACCTCGAAAACTATACCTACCCCAACGTTTCACAACATTGGAGGAAAAAGAAAACTCCATTGTCGATGAAAGTTGTTTGCTCACTTTACTTTGATTGTTCAGCACTCGATAATAGTGTTGTTGGTTGAATGACAGGCATCCATATACTGTGCTACAATACAAAAGGCACAATATTGTTACATCTAAGAAGTGCAGCTAAGTGACATAATGTCTCTCTACTCTGTCCAATACAAATGCACACACAGCCGCAGTGCTTACTAACAAAACCAGCACATTCTATCCTCACTCCCTGTTAGCAGTAGAAGCAACCACCACCACCACCAGACATACACATAGTATAGTAAGAACTCCAACTGACATCTTTGGGAAGTAGTGATAAGATGTAGCGTCAGTTTTCCGTAAGGCAGCTGAACTGCCGTGGAAAACTTGGTGTATTAATACTCTGGAGCCATCTCCCTCTTTTGGTGTTCTGGGATCAGCTTACTTTTCCCTGAGAAATGACAGTCTGAACTGTTCTGCCTGCACCTTCTGCTGATAAACATTCTCTTCATACCTGATTGGCTTTCAGTGTTCTGCAATGCCATCTTCTTCCAGTCTTCAATGGTAAGAATATTGTAAGCCCTTCCTTCTACTCTGTCTTTCTGAAGTCTCATAACAACAACAGTTCAGACAACAGTTCAGAGTAATTCTTATTGCCCTGTGTGATCATGCCACTTAATGACATTGAATCTTCCCTGTAAGTTTTTATTCTGAAAAACTTACTGCCTGTGTGCCACAGCATTCCCTTACTGTCTTTGCTTAACACCTTCTCTAAAAGAGAAGCCTTAAATCCTTTCTGCTTTTCTTCGGGCATAAAGGTTTTGGTCACTGTCACATCTTTGCCACCTTTTCTGTCTGAGAATGGAAGACCTTTCTGACATTCTTTTATCCTGATAACCTGTTGTGATCTGTAATAGTCATCTGTTGTCCTTTATGCCAGCCACTGGCAGTAAAGCTGGTCTTAAATCCTCTTTACAATAATCCTTTTCAGACAGCTAGATTTCCCATGTGCCAGAAACAACCCTCCCCCACACACTTGACTTGTTCTCAAGTCTTTTCCTCTTAGGTTATAGTTAAAACTGTCCTTGTTTCTTTCCTGACAGTACAGCTTGTCAGTGTACTGGATCCATCTACCTTCTCTTACAGAACCCTCATATGCAGCAATTTTATCTGCTAACTTTGAAGAGCTCATCTATATGCAGATATTTTCTAAACCATTAACTTCTTACCCCTTCATTCCTAACAGTACAGGTTGACATTGTGATTTCCCATTTATCTGAGCAGTTTCCTTTTAGAGGAGCAATGTGATCTTAAAAATATTAGCCTCTACACTTTGCAGTAAGGTCAGACAGTATACTACAGATGTTATTAGTCTTTATGCAGTAGATACAGTTGCCTTCAGTCTGTTTAGTAGATGAATGTTGCAGTTGTAGCATTAGGCTGACTTCTTGTGATTTATCTGTAACATGTTTTTGTCAAGTGTTGTAACTATTTTGGTTAAGGCAAAATATATTTCTTCTAGTGAAATTGTCTTCCAGTTGGCTGACTCAAAGGTTAAAATAGTGAGTGATATCTTATGTCTGCATTCCCCCAAGACATGATGCAGTAATAGAGTGTCAACACTGGTGGTTTGGTTTTATTTTATAAACATTTAACTCTGACAGTTTTATAACAGGGGAAGTGAAAGCAGAGTACACTGAGCTATTGAAGTGAAAGTCATTGCTGTAAGAGGAATTTAACAGATTCTGTTTTGCTTCTGCTGAAAAGTTTTCATTAGTTAAAACCTGACGGTTAATAAAATAGGTGACCTATTTGCAGGATTTTGTTCGATAACCCCAAAAGAAGTATTACATTGTTGTCTGTAGTTCTTTAATCTTTAAAGTCTGTCTGACTGATAAATATATAGCTACACTATTCTGTCTTAAATTATTTTATTTCAGTTGATTTTCATCTGAAGCACCAGGGTCAGAACTACATAAGTAGGCATCTTATGTATATATTCCCTAGATTATTTTCTTTGCAGTGTACCTTAAAGGTGGTCCTAGAGAGGAACAGTGTCCATAAACGTTCAGCTTTTCAGCTTGCTGTATTCTCAAATAAAAGGGTATATTGAACATTTCTCCAATTACCTAGAATACAGCTGCTTTTCATTAGGCTTTGTTTTTGTTATGTTTGTACACACATCTCTGTGCATGTTGTAGGCAGTGATTTTATTGAAATTGTTTTCTCAGGTGATAATTTTGTTCTTTTAAAGATGGGCTTGACATTTCAGTAGCATTCGGCATGCACCTTTCATGGCTATTGTAGCATGAATGAGCTCTGTGACCTAAGTGGAGAATGTCTTTAATAATCTAGTTATGTATTTTTAAGTGGGAACTGGGGAATGAGTAGTCTGAGCCCATGTACTGTACATCTTGAATGGTTTGCGAGTAGGAGAAGGAAAGGCTAACTGGTGGAATGCCATTTAACTAAGTTAGTGTTTATTTAATAACATGCCAAGTATTAGTTGTAGTTTAAGTGCTTAGATTAGTGATATGGATGAATTATTAATATCTTCTTCTTCTATTAGTATAGTGCATTCATTCATGCTACAAGATTATGACAACTACTGTTCCTCCATGACAGGTTGTGATGCTTCCTAACATTTCATGGTATAATATTTTGTTGTTGCGTGAATGTCTTTTTTTGCTTTCTCTTGCTGCACTCCTCCATATGTTGCTGTGTCTCCGTAGTTAGCAATGGCATTTCTTATTTCCTTTCCTTACTTTCAAAAAGAGTCATTCCATTGAATATGCCTCTTGTACCAGTGACATGCTGACATTATCCTGTTAGTTCTTTCAGGTAGGCACTTCTGAGGTCATACCTGTTTTGCATTGCTGCTTCTGTGGCATCAGTTGGTGCGTTTCCCACACACAAGCAACAACATCTGCTGCTTTCTTCAGTTTCCCACCATAGCAATACCATATTGTCATTCAGTTTTAATTTTCATTTGTCAGCTTGCCATTATTTCAGTCAAGAAGTATAGAAATACCTCACTCTTTTTATAGTGTGACCAAGTTTTCTTATTGTAAGTCAGAACAGAGGTAGCAAGGTCAGCTGCTGAATTTTGGCTGGTGTGATGTTCTCCAATATGATTGTACTGGGCATACACTGTAAATATAGCCAGTGCTCAAGTGTTTTTTTAACTATCTGATATTTAGCATTGTCACTGTTGTTACAACAACAAATTATTGCAAATAGTGAAATAAATCATAAATCGTAATGTGCCACAGTTTAGGGTGTTAAACTAGAAATATTTGCCAAAATGATGTCCTTCATTAAGAACATAGTTTGCGTATAAATTGAATTTTAAATAAGAATTAAATGTAGAAATCTGAAAGGAAAACAGTGAACATCACATGTACCATTTTGAACTGCCTAAATGTTGTGTTGATAAGTGTTAAATAATACACTCTACTTCTAAAAATAGCTTCAGACTAGGTTATTTGTTTAGCTGAATGTAATCATTTAGTAGTGATAAGCTTCAGTTACCACCGCAAATGGATCTCTTTAGCCATGCAGGGAAACACAGCTGAACTTGCCAACATTATTACTCTGATAGGAAATAAAATGCTCTGGTGCTTTCTATTCTGTGTTAAGCACTATTTTTCAATTTTTTTCACAGAAATACATTTTAATAGCAAAGTGAACCTGTTGTTAACAGTGTGAGTGGCAAAAGATTCCCACTACCGAGGAATCAGATGGACAGATAAATAGTGCACCTGCTCATCTGTCTACATATATATATATATATATATATATATATATATATATATATATATAGAGAGAGAGAGAGAGGAAAGTTGGTGTTTCAGTATAACAGGATACAACAAGGTTAGAAATGCTCCTGTACACAACTTGTTTTTTTCTTTTTTTAAATAAGGTAAGCCATACATTGTTAAAATGGTGCAAGTATATAATAGCAATGGTTATTGCTAGGCTTGTCATCCTTGCTTACTTGTTTTGGATTTGCCTTTGTGGGTAAATTGGCACAACCAACAGGATTATTGCTTATTGCTGTAAGAGGTGTGGCATGTTGAAAGCAGACATATGCTTGCATCAGATATGTCCTAGGCATTAATTTGTTTATATCTGATTTTCACAAGACACCATAAACTGAAGATAGATGATCCCATAGATGGATTTTAATGAAGACCTTAATATTTGAGGTTCAACGGCACATGCATTTACTTCTGATTGCAGAACTCTACTTCTAAAATCTGACTGTAGTTATTTGTCTTTTATACTTATAAAAACCCATTCCTCATGTCTGCCACTGCACAAAAGGCCAAAGTCTGGTTCCTCTCTTCTATATTATTTGTAAAAGAAATGTGACTTTAATGTTTCTATGGTAAGTTCTAGAACAACAATGCTTCCGAACTTGGGCGCTAGTCCTTTGTTCTTCATATTGATCACTGCTGTAGTAGCCTTAGCTATATGGGTTATATCCTGCCAAGGATATAATAATGGGGTCTATATTATATAAATGAACGCAGTAAATTGCTAATGCTATATAATCGACCCACAATCCCCGAAAACCCAAAATGTCGAACACACAGATCAGCGATTTTTTTCCCCAGGGAAAAAAAAATTGCTGCTCCGTAAGAAAAACAAATCCAAACACAAAATAAAGTGGGGGGGCTTCGGACCCCCCACACACACTTAAATATACCAGCTCAGAAATTGCACCACAGTGAAGGAAATTGCAAGGTCCCAAAAATGGCCCAGGGATTTTTTTTTCTCTAGGAAAAAAAATCGCTGTTCCATGCTTTTGGTATTTTGCGTAATGACGTTCGATTAAACAGCGTTCGCAATTCAGTGCATTCGCTAATATAATAGGGACCCTAATAATGTATAGCCAGCTTCAAAAGTTTCAGGGCACCTTCCATTCTCCCAAACTATCAAGCATTTCGGGATGAGCTGAGTAAAAGACAAGTTTGGATGCAAGCCCTTCAGAGCTTTCCTGCCGCTGAAGAGCTCCTGTGAGGCTTTTGAGGTTTGATGGCCGGTTTGTGTTTTCCTTTGCTGGGCAGATAAGTTACTTTTGGGGGGAAAATTCTGTTTTCTTAAATTTATTGATGTTTTATTACTTTCTTCTTCATTAAGTTATTTTAAAGCTAGGAGTGTTGTGTTTTAATGGACTATGATGTGGATATTCTACAAAAGGGCCTTACAGAAACAGATGCTTGGTGCCAGAGCCATGGGCTCAAGCTTAATGCCAAGAAATGTATAGTTATCCCCTTTGGGAAAAACCATGTACCCATGAATTACCACATAGGTGGCAGTACACTAAACACCGAAAGTGTGATGAGAGACTTAGGGACACAGGTGGACAGTGGTCTGGCCTTTGATAACCACATCGCCACAACAGTCAGGAAATCCTTCTATGTGGCACACCTCATCACTAAGGGCTTTTCATCCAGAAAAAAGGAGGTCATTGTCCCACTGTACTCATCCCTCATTAGACCCATTATAGAGTACAACGCCTCGTTTGGTATGTACCTCACAAGACGTCTGCAACAGCTGGAAAGGCCGCAGAAATACCTCACTAAAAGAATCACAGGCCTAAAGCAGATGCTGACCATCTAAAAAAAAATCTAAAAAAACTCCAGCTATACTCTGTGGCATATCGTCTACTCAGAGACGATCTCTGCTTAACATACAAGGCCGTGTCAAACCCTGAGCTGTTGGACATGCTCCACTTAAAGAAATCCCAATCCCTCAGAGCCACACGCTCCAGGGATCTAAACCTTGTCATCACAATAAACAAAACATGCTGGAGGGATAGGTTCCTGACCCAGAGACTCCCCATACTCTGGAATAGACTGCCCATACATGTCAAGCAGAGCGCCTTCTCGGCCCTCTTCAAAAGGAACCATGACGATTGGATGGGAGATAGGAAATTCACCCCGGGGATCATGTCAGTCACCTTGCTAGACAGGGGGCCAGGAAAATAAATATTGTGGGAAGAAATATCCGGGGAATTGTTTGGCTAAGCTTGTATAGCCCCTAGGGCCGATAGCCTTGTACCAACATATGAACCTATGACTATCTTGAGATTGTAATGCATTTTTAAACAGAGCATTTGTTTTTTCTGTCCATTTAAACATAGTGTTCACTAAATGAAAAATATTTTCTGTGGAGAAACTGTGTTTATTTCCCCTTGGTGGGGCTGACGGTGTTTGAAAGTGCTTTTTACTGTGTTTTTTTCTGGCAAAAAAAAATAAAATGAAATAAATAACTTTTTTGGACTACTGGTTTTACTGGCATTTGCTGCTTGTCTTTGCCTGGAACGAGGTTTGAACAAGGAACACACTAACAGTCCCATGGTCTTTACTTCTAGACACAGAGAGAAAAAGTTAAGCAACAACCTTTGGCACCACCGTAAGTCAGTAGTTTGCCTCAGCTGCAGGTGGGTGACTCTGCTGTGGCTATTAGTTGTACCTCAGACCACTCATTTTTTATCCAGGATCCCTCTGGTGTAGCATCTGCAGCCATTATGGAGCAGGAGTAGCCACATCCTCTGCAGCTGTTGGAGTACACTCAGTGGGTAAGAGAGAGCCACTCTTGTCAGTCCTGGGAGAAGGAACAGGGGGAGTTTCTCTGTTGTGTGAGAATGCTGTGCCCGTCCCTGGGGAAGTTGCTGCTGCCATTAGTAACACGGTCAGCCCCATTTTTCCTGTCAAAATGAAATGGAAAACCAAGCATATATCTACTCCTCCTCACTTTTCTTTAGACAGGAGTAGTTTACTGGGTCTGGCTCAGGGTTTAATTCAGGCTATAGATCCTTCTTGTAAAGTAGTTTCTGGTAATAAAAGAAAGAGGAATCCCTGTTTTCCTGAAGAGATTCAAGTCAGAATCTGAACAAAGTGATGCAGGGAATAACTCAGGGTTTTTTCCTCAGATTTATAATTCAGACTCAGAGGAGAGCTCTTTTTCTTATTTTCCCTGTGGGGGATTGTTTTTCTCTGAGACTAATGCTAGAATGTGACTGTGTTTTCAGTGGGGGAACACTGAAGTTTCTCAGTCCTCAGAAAGTACAACTTTTGAAGAAGTATTTTCCAGAACCTGCACTCATTCTTCCTGCGCTGTCAGGTTTAGGGGATGTGTGTGTTACTGTTTGCAGTGTTTTCTGTTGGTCAGCCAGCCTCCCTTAAAAATGCAGGTAGGATGTATAAAATTCCTCGGTCTTTTAAGTTTTTATACACTATTCCCAAATCTGACTCAGCAGTTATAGCATTAGTTGATCCTGTTGCTGCTAAGCACTTAGTTAATTCCAATCCTACTCTTTCTGATAAGGATGGGAAACTTATTCATAAGTATGGGGGAGAAGTGTATATTTCTGCGACTTTGCTTTTCAGAATTTTGAAGAATTGTCAGGTTCATATAGTAAAGCTTGTTCTGACAAATTGTGAAAATATGAGGAATGTTTTAGCTGCAGATTCTTCTTGTGAGTAAAAGTATAGTTTAAATAACTTAGATGTTCTTCATGTTTCACTGTTGCAGTCATTACATTTGGGTTATCTGCCTACAGGTAGCCCTCAGCCAGCCTGAATATCAAAGTCTTGGATTCCTGCGTGGATGCTGTCTCTTCTTCCATGATGTCAGGTCATCAGGGGTATAAAATATGCAGCCGATGCCATTACATCAGTCTTTCTAGCTGCACAGTGCCAGAAGCAGTTCGCAAATGCCAGTCGGCCGACTCCTGAAATTTTCGTTTTCGAGTTTCAGAACCGAAGTCTTCAAAAAAGCTAAGTACCCAGATGGGGATCCTTTTTCTTGCTCTTAACCGATGTCAGTAAAAGTTAACAATTGTCTTACCTGTGGAAAGCAAATACCTCATAAAGATTTTCATTCGTACTGCATTCCTTGCTTAGGCCCAGATCATGACCTCCCTCGCTGTCGGTTTTGTGCCTTATTCAACCCCCGAACTATTCCTCGTCTGTCTATTTTTGCAGCAAATTATTTTGTTACTCGGTATAACTATCCAGAAATGGCTTTGGTAAGCCATCAGACTACCGACATTCCGAAAAAATGTAAAGATAAAAACAGAGACAGGCCGCATAGGTCCAAAACAGCTGACAACGCATCCGTTAAGCTAGTCGCCAGTTCACCGGTACTCAGTGAGGTGCTTTCGCAGCCCCTGATACCCGCTACTTCAGATTTGCAGGCCTCTACTGAGACCCATTTGGAGTCCAGTATGCTGCGAGATGCTTCTTTGCCTATGGAACCTGTGGATATCTCTACCTTGGATGGGTCCAGAGCTGCTGTGCAGGCACTGGCTTCTGAGGGTGTATTCAGACCTACAGATTTGCATTTCAAACAGACACCATCTTCTTCATCAAGGCCTAAAACTCGACCCACGCCTAGAAAACCAGCGTCCAAACCGCATGGTCAGGCCCATATGCCTAAAAAACAAATGCTTAGAATGGCTGAAGACCTTATTACTTTAATTAGGGGAAACCAGCCTTCTCCCCCTCTAAGAGACCTAGAACTGATTTTCCTTCGATTCTTCTGATCAGGATTCTGAAATTTCTGTTTACCAGGATTTGCCCTTATCCACTTACGAAGATTCTGATGCTGAGGATTCCATTCCCTCTGCTTCCCCTCCAGAAGATTTTTCTTTTGGTGAAACCTTGCACTCTCTTAGGGAGCATTTCCACTGAGAAAGCCAGGATTACTCTGATTCCAAAAAGAGGCTTAGGGAATTCTTATTGCTCCCTCAACACAGGCCTTTAGCTATCCCTCCTGTTCTGGACATTGTAGATGATGCCTTCTTGGAATCTAGCCTGGACCCAGACACTTTACCTCCAGCTCCCAGAAAACCTGACAGGTATTGCAGGGTACCTGACTCTTAAAAGTTCCTCTTCAAGAATCCTACTGCGGATCCAGAGACCATTTCCCAAGGACCAAAAGGTATTAAGGCTACTGCTGCCAAAAACCCTACCTCCTCTGATAGAGATTCCAGGGCCTTGGACAGATGGGGGAAGAAGGTATACACTTCTGCTATTTTGGCCATTAGGGCCTTAAATTGCCAGTTTCATATGTTAAAGTATCAGCAGCATATTATGGGACTACTTAAACAGAAAATGATGATGATTCCTGACTGTGCTGAACATAAAGAATTACAGGATTTAATGCATTCTGCTGAACAAGTTGGTAAACATACTTTGCAATGTGGTTTTGACTCTAGAAGCATCTTGCAGGGCTGCTGTCACTGGGTCTGTACTTAGAAGGCATGCTTGGTTTAAGGAGTAAAACTTGCCAGATCATGTTAAAGCTAAATTACTGGATGCTCCCTTAAACCAAGACCACCTGTCTGGCAACAGAGCAGAAGAAGTTCTTAAAAAGATGGAGGAAAAAGCTAAATCTATGCAAACAGTTAAAAGATTTCCTGCAAGTACAGCCTCCCAGATATAGTAGGCATTGGCCTAAGAATTGGTCCTTTCCAATTTGTTCCTGGCCTTCTCAGTCCAAACCCAGGAACAGCAGACCACATAGGCTACAGTCTCAAGCTACACACAGGCCTAAGCAGTGGGCGGCTCCCACTTCCAAAGCTGGAAGTAGTAAGACACCCCCCTATGGAAAAATGTCACCATGACTTAACCTTAACTCTTCCAAGCCCTGCTCAACTGCCTGCTCCCTTAGGGGGAAAGCTCGCACTGCATGCAAAAAACTGGGAACTCATTACCCAGGACAAATGGATTTTAAAAATAGTTTTCCAAGGATACGGATTCCACTTCCACACCTTACCAACCCCAAATGGTTGGCCAGATCTACCCCCAAATCAGTGGGCAGAGGCTTAACAGCAGGTTCTCTCTCTTCTAAGTATCAGGGCTATTCAACCTGTCCCAGCAGAAGAAAGAGGACAATGTTTTTATTCAAGACTTTTCCTGGTGCCCAGAAAAGACAGCTCCTGTCATCCTATCCTGGACCTCTCTATTCTAAACATCTTTTTGGTAATCCCAAAATTCAAAATACTAACACTTCACCAGCTGCTTCCTATGCTAGGCAAAGATGCCTGGTTGGCAACCTTAGAGTTAAAGGAAGCTTACCTGCACATTTCAGTAAGGGAATCTTGCAGTAAATACCTATGCTTTAGATCTGGCTCCATGCACTATCAGTTCTTTGCACTTCCCTTTGGCTTATCTACTGCACCCAGGGTATTCACAAAGTGTCTAGCTCTAGCCATTGCATTTTGCAGGCAGAGAAATATTCAAATTTACCCATACCTGGACGATTGTCTAATTCAGGCAGAAAACCAGGGTATGCTATTAAAACATCTGGCATTTGTAAAGAAACTTCTAACCTCGCTGGGGTACACCATAAACAAAATGAAATCTCATCTGGTACCCTGCCAACAGATTGTATTCCTGGGAGCAAGCTTGAACACTACTTCCCAGATGGCTTACCTCACGCCAGAGAAACAAGTTTATTTGACAGCCTACTTCAAACTACTGGCCACAAAGACCCAGCTATCTGCAAGGAAAATTTTGCAAGTCCTGGGGTTCATGGGCTCTTGCATGCTACTAATACCATATGCAAGACTGCATATGAGGAAACTACAATGGTATTTAAAAAGCATATGGTGTCAATATTCTCAGGACATGGAATCAATAATTCCTATCATTCCTTGTATAACGACAGAGTTCCTTTGGTGGGCAGAGGCCTGCCACCTCAACAAGGGGCTCCCTTTCAATCTACCCCCTGCCACCCAAACCCTGACTACAGACGCATCAGACTATGCATGGGGGCCTCACTTGGCAGGGCAGTGCATTCAGGGCAAATGGAAACAGAGTCAGGTGCACCTGCATATCAACCAAAAAGAAATGTTAGCTGTACAGAATTCCCTGACAGCCTTCAAAGACAACATCCTTCCAGGACAATTACTGATAAAGACA